>NC_060179.1:38999669-39299669 GCF_021184085.1 Oncorhynchus gorbuscha
TGTTTGTGTGGGCGTGGTTCCCAATCTCGGACTGATTGTCTGCGCCAGCTGGAACCACTTATCTTCCCTTTATATGTTCTGTAACCAGTGTTTCTTGTTGTCAGATCGTTGTTACTTCCCTGAGGTTGTGTTGTTACTTCCCTGAGGTTGTGTCGTGTGTCCGTGCTCATCTCTCGCCACCCTTGTGTGGATTATCTGCTGTGCTCCTTCCTACACATCCGGACACACTCCCCTGGATTTCTCAGCACGCTATCACCGGAAGATGCGCCCTAGTCCCTGGGTCGGATTCCGTCTGAGTACAGTCTGTCTGTCCTGTTGCTGCTGTAAATTGTATTCATTAAACCATTGTTACTTGCATCTTGCATCCGCCTCTGTATTGTCACAGAACGATCTGACGAGACCATGGATGTTGCGAGTTCAACGAGTCTGACCGAATTCAATTCCCGCAGTATCACGAGAATGGATCAACAAGAGGAGAACATCTCCAGCACAGGTCGGGCAGTACAAGCCATTGCGACGCAGGTATCCCAGCTGACCCAACAATTACAACATCTGAGGGGTTCCGCTGCGCCACCTACACCGGCAGTTCAACCCGCCCCGCCAGAGCCGGATTCCCAGCTAGAGCCACGGCTACCGACACCAGAGGGTTATTCAGGTGATCCTGACTATTGCAGAGCTTTTCTTAAGAGATGTTCCATGCATTTCTCGTTGCAGCCACGGACCTTCAACCGTGAACAGTCTAAGGTAGCATTCGTACTCACACTGCTATCAGGCAAAGCGGCTCTTTGGGGAACGGCGGTGTGGGCGAACCAGGACCTATGCTGCACCTCTTTCCAGACACTCTCCGAGGAGATGAGAAGGGTCTTCGATCGGGCCGTGGCGGGTAGGGAGGCGGCCAGACTACTCGCTGACCTTCGCCAAGGAGACCGTTCCGTATCGGAATACTCCATCCAATTCCGCACTCTGGCCGCAGAGTGTCAGTGGAACGAGGAGGCGCAGTGGGACATGTTCCTGCATGGGCTGGAGGACCGGATCCAGAAGGAGATTTATGTTCTGGACCTTCCCAGGAGTATAAATGGACTAGTGGAACTAGCCTTGAGGGTCGACGCTCATCTGAGTCGTATTGGCCGCCGAGCATGCCCTAACAGACCGTATAATGACACGGAGGGCTGGCATGCCAGCGGCGAGAACACGGCCAGTTCAGCCTCCGCTCACGAACCCATGCAGCTGGGGAGAGCTCGCCTCTCCCGGGAAGAGAGGGAGAGGCGGAGATCCCAAGGACTCTGTCTCTACTGTGGTAGAGCGGGCCACTTTATCCACTCCTGCCCGGTAAAAGATCAGGCCCGGTAGTAAGCATGAGGCTACTATCGGGTGGTGTCACCACAGAGAAGACCTCATCATCTACTCTCCTCCCGGTAAGACTAAGATGGGCCACCCACACGCACGACACCCAAGCCTTACTGGACTCAGGAGCAGAGGGTAATTTCATGGACATCAAGCTCGCTCACAAACTCCAGATTCCTATCAACTCACTCACGCACAAGATATCCATCAACGCTCTCAATGGTCAAGAACTCCCCAACATTTCTCACACCACTGAACCTATCACACTCATCACTTCTGGCAATCACACTGAGACACTATCATTTCTACTCATGGACTCACCCCTTGCACCATTAGTTCTCGGCCACCCTTGGCTCACCCAACACAACCCCAGAGTTGACTGGATTCATAATTCTATATCCATGTGGAGTAACAAGTGTCTTGAGTCCTGTTTAGTGTCTGCTTGTTCGTCTGTGTCTGATTCTGTGTTTCTAGAGGAGGCAGTGGATTTGTCTAACGTGCCCGTTGAATACCTTGACCTGAAGGAGGTGTTCAGTAAGTCCCGTGCTGCTTCTCTTCCTCCGCATCGTCCCTATGACTGTGCAATAGAATTATTGCCAGGTGAGTCTCCGCCTAAAGGCAAGTTATATTCACTCTCTGTTCCGGAGAGGGAGGCTATGGAGAGATACATCTCTGATTCTCTGGCATCTGGATTAATTCGTCCTTCTTCTTCTCCAGCGGGGGCGGGGTTCTTCTTTGTGGGGAAGAAGGACGGATCTCTGCGTCCTTGCGTTGATTACCGTGGGTTGAATAACATCACAGTGAAGAATACCTATCCCTTACCGTTGATGTCCTCAGCCTTTGAAAGGTTACAGGGAGCATCCGTGTTCACTAAGTTGGATTTACGTAATGCATATCATTTGGTTCGCATAAGGGGGGGGGACGAATGGAAGACCGCGTTTAACACCCCCAGAGGGCACTTCGAATATTTGGTCATGCCTTTTGGGCTATCCAACTCCCCAGCGGTTTTCCAGGCACTCGTCAATGACGTGCTGAGAGATATGATTGATCAGTTCATATATGTTTACCTGGATGACATACTGATTTTTTCTTCTTCTCTCCAGGAACACGTTCAGCACGTCAGACGAGTGCTTCAGAGGTTGTTGGAGAATGGACTTTTTGTCAAGGCGGAGAAATGCATTTTTCATGCACAATCCGTTCCATTCATAGGTTACATCGTCTCGACTGAAGGTATTCGCATGGATCCTGACAAGGTTAAGGCTGTGGTGGATTGGCCAAGCCCAGATTCCCGTAAGGCCCTACAGAGGTTTCTGGGATTCGCCAATTTCTACCGGCGTTTCGTTCGCAACTTTAGTCAGATAGTCGCTCCTCTTACTGCCTTAACCTCCCCCAAAGTGACGTTCAGGTGGTCCGATACAGCCGAGGCTGCATTCGCCAAACTCAAGAGCCGCTTTGTTTCGGCTCCCATCCTCATAGCTCCCGATCCCTCGCGTCAGTTCGTGGTGGAGGTGGACGCTTCAGAGGTGGGGGTAGGTGCGGTACTTTCCCAACGTTCCTCTTCTGACGACAAGATGCACCCTTGCGCGTTCCTTTCCCATCGGTTATCACCTGCGGAACGCAACTACTACATTGGCAACAGAGAGTTGTTGGCAGTGAAGTTAGCACTGGAGGAGTGGCGCCATTGGTTAGAGGGGTCGGGGGTACCTTTTATAGTTTGGACCGATCACAAAAATTTGGAATATATCAGAACCGCCAAGCGACTCAACTCCAGGCAGGCGCGGTGGGCACTCTTTTTCGGACGTTTTGACTTCTCTCTCTCGTATCGCCCGGGTTCCAAGAATGTCAAACCCGATTCCCTGTCTCGCATTTTTGACCATTCCGAACGCCCATCCACTCCCGAGTGCATCCTACCCGGGACCCTAGTGGTCTCCACACTCACATGGGAGGTTGAATCGAGGGTCAAAATGGCCTTAGAAGGGGTAACACCTCCGCCCGGTTGCCCGCCTAATCGGTTGTTTGTGCCGGAGGGGTGTCGGTCCGATGTTATTCGGTGGGGGCATTGCTCCAACGTAGCGTGTCATCCAGGAGTCAGCCGCACTAGCTTTTTAGTTAAGCAACGCTTTTGGTGGCCACTGATGGCTCGTGACATTCACAGTTTCGTCTTGGCTTGCTCGGTTTGTGCCACTGGGAAGACTTCTAATCGACCCCCAGATGGGTTACTCCAACCTCTGTCGGTCCCTTCGAGACCCTGGTCCCCACATCGCGCTAGATTTTGTTACCGGCCTTCCACCCTCCCAGGGCAAGACGGTTGTTTTGACCGTGGTGGACCGGTTCTCGAAGGCGGCTCATTTTATTCCCTTGCCTAAATTACCATCTGCCAAGGAGACAGCGGTAACTGTCGTGGATCACGTCTTTTGCTTACATGGCCTGCCGATGGACGTAGTTTCTGACAGGGGGCCCCAATTTGTGTCCAAGTTTTGGCAAGAGTTTTGTAGGTTACTGGGAGCGAGTGTCAGCCTGTCTTCAGGGTTTCATCCCCAGAGCAACGGTCAAACGGAGAGGGCCAGCCAAGATTTGGAGAGAGTGTTGCAATGTTTGGTTTATAAGAATCCCTCTTCCTGGAGTCAACAACTCTCTATGGTTGAGTACGCTCACAATTCGTTGCCAATGGCAGCCACGGGTCTCTCTCCGTTTGAGTGTAGTTTAGGTTACCAGCCACCTATCTTTCCCAGTACGGAGTCCGAGGTCACTGTTCCCTCCGCTCACGCTTTCATCCAGAGGTGCCGTCACGCATGGAGCAGAGCCCGTGAGACTCTTCTCCGGGTGGGGGCGCGCACCAAGGCTAAGGCCGATCGCCACCGGTCGAAGCCTCCGGTATACGTCGTTGGCCAAAGAGTGTGGCTTTCTACTAAGAACATTCCACTCCGATCCATTTCGAAAAAGCTTGCCCCCAAATTTATCGGCCCATTCAAAGTCACCAGGATCATTAGTCCGGTGGCGGTCCGGCTCAAGCTTCCTCCAGCATATAGGAGAATTCATCCTACCTTTCATGTGTCTAAAATAAAACCTGTGTTTCAGGCACGCATTAACCCGCCGGTCCCGGTTCCCCCGCCGCCACGACTTGTTGATGGGGAACCCACCTTTTCTGTCAATCGTATTTTGGACTCTAGAAGGAGGGGACGCGGATTCCAGTACCTGGTGGACTGGGAGGGTTACGGCCCGGAGGAGAGAAGTTGGGTACCTGCTAGGGACATTCTGGATCACTCCCTTATCGATGATTTCAATCGACAGGTAAATTCGCCTGGGAACGCCAAGAGGCGTTCCTAGGGGGGGGGGTATTGTCACGGTTCATGAATCCACTGCCTCTCTCTCTCTCTTTCTCTTTCTCTTTCTCTTTCTCTCTCTCTCTCTCTCTCTCTCTCTCTCTCTCTCTCTCTCTCTCTCTCTCTCTCTCTCTCTCTCTCTCTCTCTCTCTCTCTCTCTCTCTCTCTCCCGTGTTTGTGTGGGCGTGGTTCCCAATCTCGGCCTGATTGTCTGCGCCAGCTGGAACCACTTATCTTCCCTTTATATGTTCTGTAACCAGTGTTTCTTGTTGTCAGATCGTTGTTACTTCCCTGAGGTTGTGTTGTTACTTCCCTGAGGTTGTGTCGTGTGTCCGTGCTCATCTCTCGCCGCCCTTGTGTGGATTATCTGCTGTGCTCCTTCCTACACATCCGGACACACTCCCCTGGATTTCTCAGCACGCTATCACCGGAAGATGCGCCCTAGTCCCTGGGTCGGATTCCGTCTGAGTACAGTCTGTCTGTCCTGTTGCTGCTGTAAATTGTATTCATTAAACCATCGTTACTTGCATCTTGCATCCGCCTCTGTATTGTCACAAATTACTTCACAACCATGGCCTATTTATTACCTTCCTTATCTTACCTCATTTGCACACACTGTATATATACTTTTTTCCACTGTATTATTGACTGTATGTTTGTTTATTCCATGTGTAACTCTGTTGTTGTATGCGTCAAACTGCTTTGCTTTATTCTTGGCCAGGTTGCAGTTGTAAATGAGAAATTGTTCTCAACATTGAGTCAATTTTAGAATAAGGCTATAACGTAACAAAATATGGAAAAAGTGAAGGGGTTTGAATACTTTCCGAATGCACTGTATATTGACTTCATAAATGTAGTTATTTGTTTCATTTGACCGTGTAAAACCTAGCAGTATTACTTACTTGTCTAAGGGTGGGGCAGAAATATAGCATTTTGCCAAAAAATTATTATTCAAATCAAAGGCCCTCTACTCTTTTCTATTTTTACCAATGACCTGCCACTGGCATTAATAAACAAAGCATGTGTGTCCATGTATGCTGATGATTCAACCATATACGCATCAGCAACCACAGCTAATGAAGTCACTGAAACACTTAACAAAGAGTTGCAGTCTGTTTTGGAATGGGTGGCCAGTAATAAACTGGTCCTGAACATCTCTAAATCTAAGAGCATTGTATTTAGTACAAATCATTCCTTAAGTGTTAGACCTCAGCTGAATCTGGTAATGAATGGTGTGGCTGTTGAACAAGTTGAGGAGACTAAATTACTTGGCGTTACCTTAGATTGTAAACTGTCATGGCCAAAACGTATAGATGCAATGGTTGCAAAGATGGGGAGAGGTCTAGTTGTAATAAAGAGATGCTCTGCTTTTTTGACACTACACTACAAAAAGCAAGTTCTGCAGGCTCTACTTTTGTCTAATCTTGATTATTGTCCAGTCGTGTGGTCTAATGCTGCAAGGAAAAACCTAGTTAAGTTGCAGCTGGCCCAGAACAGAGCGACACGTTTTGCTCTTAATTGTAATCAGAGAGCTGATATAAATACTATGCATGCCAGTCTCTCTTGGCTAAGAGTTGAGGAGAGAATGACTGCATCACTTCTTCTTTTTATAAGAAACATGAATGTGTTGAAAATCCCAAATTGTTTGCATAGTCAATTTACACACAACTCTGACACACACACTTATCCCACCAGACATGCCACCAGGGGTCTTTTCATAGTCCTCAAATCCAGAACCAATTCAAGAAAACATACAGTATTATATAGAGCCCTATCGCATGGAACTTCCTTCCATCTCATATTGCTCAAATAAACATCAACCCTGCTTTCAAAAAACAGATAAAGCAACATCTCATGGCACAACGTCTCTCCCCTATTTGACCTAGATAGTTTGTGTGTATGCATTGAAATGTAGGCTACTTGTGTCTTTTAAAAAATGTATGTAATTCTGTTCTTGTCTAATGATGTTCTGTATTATGTATTCATGTTTTGTGTGGACCCCAGGAAGAGTAGCTGCTGATTTGTATGTATATACAAAGGACAAAACACACATCACGACAAGAGAGACACCACAACACTACATAAAGAGAGACATAGCATGGCAGCAACACATGAAAACACAGCATGGTAGCAACACAACCTGACAACAACATGGTAGCAGCACAAAACATCGTACCAGCACAAAACATCATACCAACATTATTGGGCACAGACAACAGCACCAAGGGGAAGAAGAGATGGAGATAAAACAGTCCAGTTTGAGTGTTTATATATAGCGTTTTGGAATGAAACTGTTCATATATATATTTCCTGGTATATGGGATTACTCAATGAAGTACTAGAAGTACTACTGGTTTTCCATTAAGCCTCTATTGATTTCCATTTGTCTGTGTGAACTTACACTGCACTCAGTTTACTCATCCCATTGCCCCATAACATTACAACTTTACTATCCTGTAACTAGCTTGGTTTTTATGAAGCCACACTGTAAACTATAACTGACATAATAGATAGAATATGGTAAGAATTGGTATGTCAATATGAATGGAAGATATACAACAGTTCATTATTTGTTAACCTTTTGAAGACAGGACAATCAGTTCGTGGTAAGATGAGTCAATCCCAGGGAGGGAAGGACACGACATGAGAATGCCTGAACAAGAGGAAATAACCAACATCCTTGTTATATTTGGACGTTCAAATGCTGTTCACATGCCAAGGAGGCTAGCTTTGATCATGTGTGCATCCCAAATGGCACCCTATTACCTAATGTGCACTACTACTTTGGGCCCTTGTCAGAAAGTACTTATGGGTTCTAAAATGGTACAGTACAGGCAGGCCTACGTCACTGATCCTGTTGTTCTTCTATGGCTGAAAAACAGTACCATGCAGAGCTACTAGATCAGTTATATACCTTGTCCAGCACCATGGACAGATTCAATCACGCCCTACCTTCAAGGAACCATGTGCGATGTAGGGTAGGTTCTCTCCTTGCTTGACATGTGTCAGCCAAATATCTCACTATTTGCAAATGTTTGTTTTCTATCTGCTGTACTTTTATTATACTGTCCAAGTAATTTCATCACTATATGTTGGTTAAACGTTGACATGATTGACATGTCACTATTGCTGTCAATTGCTAGGCATATTAGGTTTTGTCATGGCTGGTGGGTTGGGGGCAATTGTAACGCATTGTTAAAATGACCCTGAGCCATGCAGCCAAATTATGATTTGTATTTTATTTAAACTTTAGGATTTTATGTATTCGACATTAATTATACAAAAACTAACTTTAAATACCCGTGGGTTCCTGTGGAGTGCTAAATAACTTGTAAACTAATATAATTTGGTCACCAACAGACTATTCAGATGTTTTGAGGGGAACCAAATGACCATGCAAAAACAGGGTTGTTACTGTAAATATTTGTTACATACTTAGAAATAATAATATTTTAGGCAAATTCATTCCATATGTCTTTGATAATATGATCATTCATAAACATGAATGCTTCTGAAGTTCAGTGAATGTATTGGTTTCTTTTTTTAGTTGTTACCTTTGACCTCAGCAACATTTACAATTGTCCCTGGCACATACAGGGGCAAATGTAATGTCCAGACTTTTTGGATTAAAATCTGTATTGTGATCCAAATGTCAGACATGTACATTGTATGAATGGTTAGGAGACAGATGTAAGTTACTTACATAAAAAAATGACTGGTCTAGTTCAAGTGGTCTCTGAGCAATAGAGTAAAATACAATTGCCCCGTCTCCCCTAGTTTGCACTGCCAGAATAGTGTAGTTTAGAATATTTGAGATAAAACAGATACAAATTCATCATGAATACATCTGTATGATTCACCGACTGTCTCTTTGTACTGAAACCAAAAAGACTGTACATATACATATTTCTCCAGTGATATTAGCACGAGAAGTGCCAAGCCCTTCATTTTGACTGCCTTCCGTTCTAGACTTATCCTAAATGCCAAAACGTTACTTTTTCAAATCCTCCTGCAGAGACACTTGCAGGTAAGATATGTTAAGTTCTATAGTACCAGAAAGAGCAGATTCTGAGGTTTTCAAAACACTTACCGTACCTTTGTAAGATATATGAGCTCTATTTCAAAATATCACATTTTCCAAGAATAACCTTGCAGCAGATCACCTACAGTAATATAAACTAATGAAAATGCTATTGTGTTCTTTGAAATGTTACCCAAGACCTTCATTAACACAAGCAAAAGATCATTTCCCCGATAGCATATATTAAATCTATTTATCATACTGTTAGAATGCTACAGTCCAAATGGCTGCTCATTGGCGTAGTAAGGGGGTAGCGAGGCCCAGAAGTGTTAATACAAAACAGAGGCATAGCTTACATGCAAAGTTGATTTAATAATCGGCAATGTTATACAAAAGAAGCGCACTATGACTGTATGTATGCTCATTTCTAATGATCATACCATGAATACAGACAAACATGTGCCTTTAAACACAGAGTTCCCTTTTTAGAATACTCAAAGAAATACCTTGCTTTCATTTGAAATACTTGCCGAAAAAAATGAGAAAA
Source organism: Oncorhynchus gorbuscha (assembly GCF_021184085.1). Lineage (NCBI taxonomy): Eukaryota > Metazoa > Chordata > Actinopteri > Salmoniformes > Salmonidae > Oncorhynchus > Oncorhynchus gorbuscha. The sequence goes on from NC_060179.1 coordinate 39,008,905, forward strand.
TAAAATATGCATTACATGAAATATATAACGGCTGCTTATCAGGTATACTATAGTACCAAATGCAATTATATGCAAATACCTTTCTCTCCATAACATCTAACGCATTTACACGCAAGAACAAACAAAAAAAGATGTAAAGACTGTATGAAAATAGAAAATATCCCAGCAAGATTTGCAACAATAGTCTATGTTACAAATACCTTGCAGTACAAAAGGTCTATTACAATGTCCACATAACTATAGTCCACCTGGAACCTAGCCTAGAGTTACAGGGAAGGACAGAGTGTTGGTAGCCTAAACCATAGAATTAGAATCATTTTGAAGTCAAATTATTCTTAGAATTAGAATCATTCTAATTTTAGGGTATCAACATTATCCTGTGCTTGATATCAGGAATACAGTATCACAAACTAAAGCTCAAACTGACTTCCTGCTTATGCATGTCTTGAACCAGATCAAGTAACATTCATCCATACCATGTAACTTCAAACAAGGGGTAAAGGAAATAACACTATGTTTGTAGCAAGCAGACACAAATGGTTTGTTTATGTTAAGTCTTTATACACAGAAAACTGTTTTGGTTCAGAACTAGATCTTTCAACCAGTACTGGTTGATAATGCATAATGACTTGCATTTAGGCTTATGTAATATGCAAGTCAGTTATTTTAACAAAAACATCAAGGTGTATAACAATTAGAAGTAAATTCGAAAGTGAAGAATTCTTTGCCAGTTTGATATGTTCAACGATTACATTTATCAGATTCATAAATGTACGTTTTACTGTATATATCCAAAAAGTTAATTCAAAAATATATATTTTTGATTTCAAAAATAACTAAAAATTGTCTTATCCATATACAATTAACAATGAATTACAACATGTCCAGTTGAAATGAAGAAATTAGCTAAGTTACAGTACATAAATTGTACGTGTTGAACACAAATAAACATTGGGTACATCCCAAATGGTACCCTATATCCTAAATAGTGCACTAATATGGACTTTTTCCATAGAAACAGAAATGTGTACAAGGCACACTGAGATGTTATGTCTATCATTCATTGCAACACTGAAATTCATTAATTACAAAAAAATACATATTCACATGAACGTATGTGAGCAAATGAAATTGCACGGTTAATCATAAACCTTTTTAACATTTGAAAATATTTTAAAATACACTTTTTTATTTTGTACAATATGAGGTGTGATTAACAAACATAAATACATTTGTGAAATGAAATACTGCTGCGATTGCTGTTGCTGAAAAAACAAACTCTAACCTGACACACTATGGCAGAGTCATCACACCATTCAAGAGAAGCAAAACCACCAGCAACTGACAGACAGGTGACATGGGCAACAACAGTATTGTACAGCAGGGATGTGTAATGAGATCAATTTGATCCAAACACCACAGTGTTAAATACAGTTGAAGTCAGAAGTTTACATACACTTAGGTTGGAGTCATTAAAACTCGTTTTTCAACCACTCCACAAATTTCTTGTTAACAAACTAAAGTTTTGGCAAGTTGGTTAGGACATCTACTTTGTGCATGACATAAGTCATTTTTCCAACAATTGTTACAGACAGATTATTTCACTTTATCACAATTCCAGTGGGTCATAAGTTTACATACACGAAGTTGACTGTGCCTTTAAACAGCTTGGAAAATTCCAGAAAATGATGTAATGGCTTTAGAAGCTTCTAATAGGCTAATTGACATCATTTGAGCCAATTGGAGGTGTACCTGAGGATGTATTTCAAGACCTACCTTCAAAATCAGTGCCTCTTTGTATTGATATCATGGGAAAATCAAAAGAAATAAGCCAAGACCTCAGAAAAAATATTGTATACCTCCACAAGTCTGGTTCATCCTTGGGAGCAATTTACAAACACATGAAGGTAACACATTAATCTGTACAAACAATAGTACGCAAGTATAAACACCATGGGACCACGCAGCCGTCATACCGTTTAGGAAGGAGGCGCGTTCTGTCTCCTAGAGATTAATGTATTTTGGTGAAAAAGTGCAAATCAATACCAGAACAACAGCAAAGGACCTTGTGAAGATGCTGGAGGAAACAGGTACAAAAGTATCTATATCCACAGTAAAACGAGTCCTATATCGACATAACCTGAATGGCTGCTCAGCAAGGAAGAAGCCACTGCTCCAAAACCACCATAAAAAAGTCAGACTACGGTTTTCAACTGCACATGGGGACAAAGATTGTACTTTTTGGAGAAATGTCCTCTGGTCTGATGAAACAACAATAGAACTGTTTGGCCATAATGACCATCGTTATGTTTGGAGGAAAAAGGGGGACGCTTGTAAGCCGAAGAACACCATCCCAACCGCAAAGCAAGGGGGTGGCAGCATCATGTTGTGGGGGTGCTTTGCTGCAGGAGGAACTGGTGCACTTCACAAAATAGATGGCTTCATGAGTGAGGAAAATTATGTGGATATATTGAAGCAACATCTCAAGACATCAGTCAGAAAGTTCAAGCTTCTTCACAAATGGGTCTTCCAAATGGACAATGACCGCAAGCATACTTCCAAATTTGTGGCAAAATTGCTTAAGGACAAAGTCAAGGTATTGGAGTGGCCATCACAAAACCTGACCTCAATCCCATAGAATATTTGTGGGCAGAACTGAAAAAGCGTGTGCGAGCAAGGAGGTCTCCAAACCTGTCAGTTACACCAGCTCTGTCAGGAGGAATGGGACAAAACTCCCACAACTTATTGTGGGAAGCTTATGGAAGGCTACCAGAAACATTTGACCGAAGTTAAACAATTTAAAGGCAATGAGTGTATGTAAAATTCTGACCCACGGGGAATGTGATGAAAGTAATTAAAGCTGAAATAAATCACTTTCTCTACTATTATTCTGACATTTCACATTTTTAAAATAAAGTGGTGATCCTAACTGACTTAAAACATGGCATTTTTACTAAGATTGAATGTCAGGAATTGTGAAAAACTGAGTTTAAATGTAGTTGGCTCAGGTGTATGTAAACTTCTGGCCCCAGATCTGTTGTACTGTCACACCAACTGTCGCGGCAATTTCCATATAGGAGTTGGGAAAACAGCAAAAACAATCAATCTGATCCAGCCTGACATATAAGTACATTCTCAGGCCTCACGGCCAAGCCACGAACACACAAGTGTAGAGAACAGGAGAGAAGTATCAATTGGTAATAACATCTCAAGAGTAAAGCTTCAAAATCAGATTCTTCTTCAACATATAGACAGAGTATACCAAACATGAGGAACACCTCCCTAATATTGAGTTGCACCCCCTTTTGCCCTCAGAACAGCCTCAATTTGTCAGGACATGGACTATATAAGGTGTCGAAAGTGTTCCAAAGGGATGCTGGCCCATGTTGACTCCAATGCTTCCCACAGTTGTGTCAAGTTGGCTGGATCTCCTTTGGGTGGTGGATCGTTCTGTTGTGTGTGAAAAACCCAGCAGCGTTGCAGTTCTTGAAGGCACTTAAATGTTTTGTCTTGCCCATTCACCTTCGGAATGGTATACATTCCATGTCTCAATTGTCTCAAGGCTGAAACATCCTTCTTTAACCATTCTCCTCCCCTTCATCTACTCTAATGAAGTGGACTTAACAAGTGCCATCAATAAGGGATCATAACTTTCACCTGGATTCAGTCTGTCATGGAAAGGGCAGTTGTTCTTAATGTTTTGTATACTCAGTGTAAGTTTCAACACAGGTAAGAAAATATACCGTTTTTCAGCAACAAACATCACAAAAGTCTGTTGGAACAAAACCTTAAACCTCTATAATTCTTATTTACATTTGGTGTACATAGGTAACACTGATTGTAACACGAGACATTTGTCTTATTGTGGTTTCGCCTTAAAGCATTTGTTTGTGTTTGAAAAGCATAAGCACTTCTTTACATTCATAGGAACCACAGTGCTGTTGTATTGGGAGACAGTTGATGGCAGACATGTAATTCCAAGAAAACCAAATCCGCATTCCAAATGGCACCCTATTCCCTATACAGTGTACTACATTTGACCGGGGCCCTAGTCAAAAGTAGTACACTATAAAGGTGCCATTTGGGATGCACTAACAACACAAAAAAATACCAGACAGAACAGGGTAGGAAAATCACCCCGTTAAGCAACAGTGGTTGGCTCATGACTGGAAGCGTCTGGAAGGAGAGGAAGATGGTGAAGAGGAGGATGAGGAGTGTGAGTAGAAGGATGAAGGCCAGAGGACAGATGGGTCCCAGTAATTGTCTTGTTTGGCAGTCGGAAGGTCCATTGGAGCACCAGGACAGAGTCAGGCTGGCATATTATGGACTGTTGCTGTTGCTTAAACAATGCTTGTATTGGTGAAAAGGGGGCACAGTGGTTTGGGGAGGGGGTCATTGAGTGAGATTAAGTTTCGTCCTTATTCCCTATATAGTGCAGTACTTTTAACCAGTCCCCATAAAGCTCAAAAGAACTAGATAGGCATTAACCAAGGCATTGACTGGAAAGTTGACGGACGGATGGGAGGACGGACGGAACGGTGATCAAAGCCGATTCCCGCCAGATGTCGAAGGTATCCATAGAGGTCAGAGGCTACACTCTCTCCACTCGACTAGGATCATAGGAGTCTGAGGAGAAAAAATGGCATCAATCACAATCCAGTCAGACATTCATGAGGATATTCCATATACAGTAACGAGGGAATCCTTACTGCCAGGCTGTTTGTGCTATCAAACCAATGCTTGGTCACTTATTATCATGCCACACTGGCAGAGCACAAACAGATCTTGGACCAGGCTAGGGAAGTCCATCTTATCTCTAAAACAATGTGTTTCAAGTCCCCGTGTCTCTGTGAATTCCCAGCTCACACAATGGCTTGGCCTTCCCTCCCTTCTTCCATCCACACCCGCTAAACCAACCCCATAAAAAGCTCTATCGTACAGCTGGGATAACTGCTAGGTTCTGGAGTGGTTTAATGCCTGGGTTCTCCCAGTTTTGCTATAAAAACACCTAAATTCTCCATTTGGGTCAAAATGTCACAAAACCAACAAAAGCAGAGTTTGCATCCCTCCTTGTTAATCTGACAATGTTCTTAGTGCGTTTTCCAGCAGTATGTATGTAAAATATTTTCTAAATTCCATCCGCATCCTTCATGTTACGGTAGGATGATAGCTCCCTCTTGTGATAAACATGATAAAATTAAGCTTTAAATAAAACAGGATACAAAGAGTTTTACACAAAGATAAAGTAAAGAACTTAACATACATGTGTATATTGTAAGATTTTGTGATTATTTTCCCCCAGTGTATGAAAAGTCCTATATAAATATAAAAGTTACATGTATTATTGTTAAAGGCGTGTGTGTGTGTGTGTGTGTGTGTGTGTGTGTGTGTGTGTGTGTGTGTGTGTGTGTGTGTGTGTGTCCATGTTCCTACCTGGGAGCAGCTCGTCCTCCTCTAGGGTTGTAGAGGAGCCACAGGAAGAGACACTGAAGCTCAGGGGAAGGGTGATCTCTCTTTTGGCCACCGTGCCGCTGCGAGGCATGGGGACAGGCTTGGGGAGGAGAGGAGGTTTCACTGGCCTGGACATCGGCTCTGGCCGAACCTCCTGTTGCTGTTCATCATCTGACTCTTCACTCCTCTCCTCCTCTCTTTTCACCTCTGGCTCTTTCTCTTCCTCCTCCACTTGCCTCTCTGTATTATCCTCCTCCTCTGGTTCTTTCTCCCCCTTCTGCACTTCTCTTTCCTCTTCCTCCTGACTCCCACTTTTCTCCTCCTCCATTTTCACCTTTAGCTCTCTCTCTACCTTGATTGTCAACTCTTGCTCTATCTCCTCTATTTTCAACTCCTCCTCCAGTTCTTTCTCCTCTCTCCACACTATCCTCTCATCTTCTCTCTTGTCTGCCCTGTCTATCTCGTTACCCTCCGGCTCTGACTCTATCCTCAACTTTTCCTCTTCCATCTCTTCTCTCTCTCCCTGGCTCACCCCCTTATCTTTCTCCTGCTCAGCCTCTACCTGTACTACTACCACTACCTCCGTCTCTGTCCCCTGCTCTGGCTCTCCTGAGTCTAAACTCCTGATAAGTACGCAGGAGACTGAGAACACCTCATCCAAGTGGACCATACTCTCTGTGCAGCCTGGCGACTTCGAGGATGAGAGCCTGGGGGAGGCACGACCAATGTGTCCCTTCCTCTCCCCTCCTCCACCCACACTCAGCAAGCTCAGGGCCAGCTCCTCGTCTGGGGTCACAGGCAGAGACAAGGGGAGGCTGCTGGGGGGGAACTCTGGCAGGTCCAGCACCATGGAGGGATGGCTTAATCTCTCTCTGTCTCCTCCATAACGTTTGTCCTCACATACTGATAAGCTGTCATCCTTACTGGGTCCTCCTCTCGTCTCCTCCTCTTCTTCTATTGTCTCCTCTTCCAAGGTAACCACTGATATCTGTACCTTCATCACTTGCTCGTACTCTCTTCTCACGTGCTTTTTATCTCTGTTTTCGTCTGGACTGTGCTTCAGTGTTTCTCCTATTAGAGTTTCGTCCTCATTCTCTGGGTTGTCTCTGTGCTCCTCCACTTTCTGTTCGACCCCGCCTAGTGATTCCACAGCATGTGCTCCTTCTGGACTGAGTTCCTGGGTCTCTCTCTCAGTCACTGTGTTGTCTCTGTGCTCCTGTGTTTCACCTATGACAGTTTCTCCTTCATTCTCTCTGTACTGCCTGTCCTCGTCTCTCACCTTGACAGCCCCCTGCGGTAACACCTCATCCTCTCTCTCCTCTACAACCCCCTGCAGTGACTCCTCCTCCTCTCTCTGCTCCTCCTCTCTCTCCTGGACCATCCCCCGCAGTGAATCAGGGGCTACGTCTATCCCCAATATCCTGGCTGCTCTCTGCTCCATTGTCTCGTTCTCAGGGATCCCCTTGGCACACTTCACCTCATATAGATTACTCAGGTCCTCTGTGGGCATGGTGTTTGCCTTCTCCTTGATCAGCAGGGTCTCCAGGTGTATATCTGCCAACGTAGCCTCGTTACGCCAACTCAGAGGGTCGGAGCTGACGCTGTATCTGTAGACGTCATCCTCGAATGCAAACGCTGCCTCCCTAGTCAATCTGCCGGTGTGTGGTGTCCCTTGTGACCCTTCACCTCTGGGCGACCTGCTGTTCTCACTCCGGGCCCTGCGGATGTTCAGATTGGGCTCATGCCCCCTAAATCTGGGTGGCACGATGGGCACGTTATCCTTCTTTACCTTCCTCTCTCCCTCCACTACTTTAGCAGATCCAATCTCTTCCTTATCAGTGCCATCACTGATGTGCACAACCTCAACCTGGTTGTTCTTGGCAAAAAAGTATCTGTCTCTGTTCTCCCTTGGTAGCTGTACATTCTGGCATAGTTCATTGTGGTCTAATGGTGTGATCAGTGTGAATGGGCGGCCACAATCCTGGCCCTGCTCTATGGTGCCTCCAGGGACAGTGTAGACGGTGAGCCCCACGTCCCTCAGTAGAGACTCCTTGGCGACGGGGATGTCCAGCTCCTGCCTGTAGGTCATTCTGGAGTCATAGGTTACCCTGGGTTCACCCTTAGCATTGTGGGAGTTGTAGTCTCGGAAGCCAGTGGACTCTGTTAGGGTGGCAGTGGGAGCCATGTCCTCTCTCTTCAGCCTGAGGATGCTAGTTCTGCTCTGGGGCTGAGGCCTGGAGAAAGCACTCCTCACCTCCCTGTAGTCTGGGTCAATGGTAGAGCCAGGGCCCCAGCTGTCTAGCCTTGGCATGATGGTAGGGATGTTGTTGTTGGGTTTGTTATTCAGGCGCTGGTCTGGAAGGCGAACCGTCTCCCTCTCAGGGTCCAGATGTGGAGGGGCTATGTGCTGATGTTGTTGTGTGTCTTCTCCGCTCAGCTCCATGATGGTCCTGTAGACCTCGTCCAGGTCGTCTATACACTGGTCGACACTTGGTCTCCTGGGCTGGACCTTAATTTTCTTCTGGACCTGGTCTACATCTACGCCTGCAGCCTTGTTGAAACTCTCCAGCTCCTCAATGGCGTCCCACGGCCGACGGCTCACCGGCTTCAGCAGGAACTGGCCGAATGCCACCTGGCCCTGGATGTTAGCATTGGCACTGACTGGGGGTTTGGTGGTGTTGGAGGTGGTAGTACCAGTCTTCCTGGATGTGGAGGTCTGTTGGTTTCTCCCCTCCCAAGGGACAGGGGGTGGAGGCTGGGGTGGGAGTGACAGGGGCTGGGCCGGGCTGATACTGAGACAGGAGAAGGCGCTGTTGCTGGACAGGTGGAGGTTCTTCTGGCCCTTCATGGGATAGTCCACACCATACGAGCCGGAGCTGCAGTCGGTGCCTGCACCACTGTCCATGGTGGTATCGGAGGCTGGGTGGCCTGTCTCCTGCCCCCACTGTCCCTGTCCTCCAGGGGGACTCTGAGGCTGACCTGTCCCCACAGTACCCCCAGGACCCTTCACTGCCACGGGTGAGCTGGTCTGGGTCTCTTGGTTCCTGTACTGGTCCCCGGGCCAGGAGCCGGCGTAGCACAACTCCTTGTCAGCACTGGCCTGGAGTGACCAGGCATCTACTATCTCCTTCCTCAGAGGACCCTTCCTGGTGCTTCTCATTGAGGTGAAGCTGCTGGTGTGGGAGGGGGGTTTGAGACCCATGTCTGATAACGACTTGCTACAGAGGCTTTGGCTGTTTTCTGATTTGGATTGGACCACAGTGTTTTGGTTGTCTTCTGTGGCGATGACGCTCACGATTGGCAGAATACTTGGCAGACTGGCAGGCATATTCTCGTTATTGTTCTGGTCTGCTGCTGAGACTGAGTCTTTATTGGTTTGTTGCATGTGGATGGGGACAGACACCAGGCAGAATATGGTCTCACTGTGAGCCTTCCTCTTAGAGTTCCTGTTGAGGTTGTCTACTCCTGAGTCTCCTGGAACTATCTTCTTCACCTGTGTGATGGTTGTTTCTGAGAAGCCCTGATCTGAGCTGGAGCTGTGACACACTGGCGGAGCAGGGGCTGGTGGCTGGAAGGCAGAGGGACCACCTTGGTTTGGTTTAGGATTATACCTGTTACAGTTTTGGGAAGTTGCTGCTGGGAAGTTATCTAGTGAGCCAGTCTCTTTGTGCAAATCACAGTGCTGCTGCTGTTGCTGCCACCTGTTATTGTTATTGTCACAGTCGCTAGAAGACCTCAGCGGCATGGGACTGGCCGGGTCTGGCGAGCTGGCAAGTGGCGGCGGGGCCCCCGTGGAAGCGGACGACAAAAAGGCACTGTCATCAGACGAGTGGTCTGACACGGTGACACTGGGAAGCTCGGAGGATGTGGAGTTACGGATGTGGCGGATCTTGTCGGCGCCCGTCATGGAGTTACCCCGGCCACATAGAGACGAGTTTCCTCCCCGGGACACATGTCGGAGGCGTGGGTCGTCGAAGGGGATGTACTGGATGCCAGGACCCAGGACCGGCTGCTGCTTACTGTAGCAGGTGGAGTGCTGCTTCCTGTGGGGTACACTCCTCTCTCTGTGAGGCTCCGGCCCGGCCCCTCCTCCACCGGTGTGCCTGCTACCAAACCAGGGGTCTGGGGTCCCGCGCATCTGCTGCTTCTGCTGGTACATCTGGTGGTACCTGATAATAACACATTATCATTTATTTAACTCTAAATTGTACATTGCATTTACATTAATTTGGTCATTTAGCAAATTCGCCTCTATAGCGCTATTCATTACAGAAAATAATGTCAAAGTGCTTCTATAGCAAATGAAAAAAAGCAATATAAAATCATGAGTAGGTAAGCTACACAATTTGTTACCTGTAGTTGACAGGGATCTCTCCATAACCCCTGTGACCTCCATGGCTTCCTCTCATAGGTCGAGGAGCTCTCTTGGGGGGATACGATGGGGGAGGGATATACCCTGGAGGCTCCGTGCCAGACCCTCCATCCTGTGTATAATAGTCCAGCCTGGGGTCACCTATACTGGGATGAGGAAGGGGGGTTCTGTCCCTGGCCTGGGGCTGGGGGCTTGATGCTGCTTCTGGCTCTCCTGAGAGCGTTTCGGAGCTCCCCCGGGTCTGCTGATGCACCTCGTAGGACGGAGGTCGCAGGGGACGGCTGTGCCGGACCTTTGGTACTTGAGAAGCCTGACTCACCTGGCTGACCTGGCTAGTCATACTAGTCTGACTGGAGGGTCTGTTGTCATTCTCAGGCCACCTGTCCCTGTCCCCTACCCCGGGCTGGTTGTGGTTATATATGCTGTAAGGATCGTAATGAAACCCTGGGTGGCCGTTGACCCTCCTGTGCACGTCCTGCCCAGGCACAGACCCAATAGACCCAGACATTTCCACGTACTGCAGGCTGTCCGGTTGCAGCATCCTGGGCAGAGACTGGGACTTCCCTTTGTTCCTGGGACCCATTACAACCATAGCACCATCCGGTGTGCGGAGGTGGCGCTGCTGCAGATACTGCTCCTGAGACCACCTCTCGCCCTCGCTGTCTGAAAGCTGGCAGGAGAAGCTCACCACGGCGGGCCGCCACTCGTCCGTGCCCAGGCTCTGACACTTCCTGTCCACGGCGGTCATCCTCCACTGCTGCAGTGCTGCCTCTCTCTGCCTGGAGCGGGCCTGGACCTGAGCTTGGGACTGGGCTGCCCAGCTCTGTTTCTCACGCTGCTGGCAGTCCTCCGGGGGCTCCTAGACAGAGGACAGAACCACAATGGTCTTTGGCTCGTTCCCAAATGGCAACATATTCCCAATATAGTGCACTACTTTTAAGTGCACCCATGGGCTTTGGTCAAAGGTAGTGTACTATAGAGGACTATTTCATTTTGAATTGTTCAATAAACAAATCATAGAATCAAATCACCTCCTGTCTCTGCTGCTGCTGCACCCCCTCTGTCCTCCTACAGGTACCACCTCCTCGGGGCTCTCTGAAGTCAGCGTAGTCCAGGAGGATGCTAAAGTCCTGGCCCCTCCTCCTCCAGTAGGCCAAGTCTCTGGGGCCCCTGTGATGAGAATACACGCCTCTGGGCCCCTCATAGAACCTAGAACACAGAACACACAGTATCAGAACCTAGAACACAGAACAGACATCGTATTAGAACTGAGAACCAGTGGTTTCGCTCATAGACCATAGAACACACACAGGACACATCAAGAATAGTTCTCCAGTAGATGAATGTGATGATGTGTCTGTCGTTGAGCCCCTCTACCGCTAGGGGGAGTTAGACCACCACAGACAGGCTAAAGTCAGTCTGCTATCAGTCTGCTACTGATAGTGCACTGTATCTGAAGACTTTATAACAGCATATCCGATTTGCAGAAGAATGCACTGTGTTAATCATCATCTCTCTCTGCAAGCTCTATCATCTCTGTTTCTGGATATTCCTACTGAAAATGTTAAGAAACATGCACATGCACCCTATGGGCTGAGGGAGGCTGATTTTCCATCCATGATCTGATCTGCCCTTTTCATTTAATGTCAGCACAGGCAGGCGCGACCATTAGGTAAGTTCCACTGCATCCCATAATATAGTATAGCCTAGTTAGCCAATCCTCAGTGGATATTATCTGCACCACCTCGTGGAAAGATTAGGAATATTCCATAAGTACGTTCTAAAACTGAGCTATAAACACCCCAGCAAAAAAAAAAAAATTTCAAAAAGTGGCACATTTGATTATCTTGCATTTTCAAATCAAATGCACTGTTTGGACTTGAGGCAAGGGTAGGGGATATGCAGGTTGTATTATGTTGCCTAATATCATCAACGTATCCATGGATTGTGTTCAGGGTCAAACAACTGTTCCATAAGCAAATAGTACATACTTGAGTGGCATTGGGCACTGATATCATAGAATTACATGTCAAATGAATTAAGCTATAGGATCTCTATGACTGATGGATGCTATTAACCGTCCTTGTATCTACAGAGCTATACAATACACAATCCTCCAGGACTGGTACTGCAAACTAGGCTACTCGAGCTGACAAGAAGAAAAGGCAGAGACGAAAGAAAAAGTGCCTCGGTAAAAATCGTACATTTGAACACTCGGGGACATTCCCCGGGAAAGGTTTCCATTGCATAACTAGTGAACTGAATGAAATAGAGCAGGAGGCATCTCTTCTTCGCATAGCCTACATATTTAAATGCTGTGTGCATGAGGGAGGTTCTATGTGTGGCGACTAAGAGCGAGGCTATCGATACGCCGGGCAGACATCCCTATCTGTCTGGTTGTGTCCAAAATGGCACCCTATTCCCTATACAGTACACTACTTTTGAACAGAGCTCTATGGACACCCTTTACGTCCTGGTGAAAAGTAATGCACTATATAGGGATTTAAGGTGCCATTTGGGATGCTGTTTCTGTCTGTAGAACTGGGTATGCTCAGACGGTGGTGCTGGGGTCTATCAGCAGTAGCAGCAGCTCTAGTCTGTTTACAACACAACTGTCCCATGTGGCAGATTAAGACTCCAGAACACTTTACCCCAAATCCCTGTCTACTGGCTTTATAGAGAAGAGGAGGGAGGGAGGAGCATTACCCCAACTCCCTGTCTACTGGCTTTATAGAGAAGAGGAGGGAGGGAGGGGGGAGCATTACCCCAACTCCCTGTCTACTGGCTTTATAGAGAAGGGGAGGGAGGGAGGAGCATTAACCCAACTTCCGGGCTACTGGCTTTATAGAGAAGAGGAGGGATGGAGGAGCATTACCCCAACTCCCTGTCTACTGGCTTCATAGAGAAGAGGAGGCAGGGAGGGAAGAGCATTACCCCAACTCCCTGTCTACTGGCTTTATAGAGAAGAGGAGGGAGGGAGGAGCATTACCCCAACTCCCTGTCTACTGGCTTTATAGAGAAGGGGAGGGAGGGAGGGGCATTACCCCAACTCCCTGTCTATTGGCTTTATAGAGAAGAGGAGGGAGGGAGGGAGGGAGGAGCATTACCCCAACTCCCTGTCTACTGGCTTTATAGAGAAGAGGAGGCAGGGAGGGAAGAGCATTACCCCAACTCCCGGTCTACTGGCTTTATAGAGAAGAGGAGGGAGGGAGGAGCATTACCCCAACTCCCTGTCTACTGGCTTTATAGAGAAGAGGAGGGAGGGAGGGAAGAGCATTACGCCAACTCCCTGTCTATTGGCTTTATAGAGAAGAGGAGGGAGGGAGGGAGGGAGGGAGGGAGGGAGGGAGGGAGGGAGGGAGGGAGGGAGGGAGGGAAGAGCATTACCCCAACTCACTGTCTACTGGCTTTATAGAGAAGAGGAGGGAGGGAGGGAGGAGCATTACCCCAACTCCCTGTCTACTGGCTTTATAGAGAAGAGGAGGGAGGGAGGAAAGAGCATTACCCCAACTCCCTGTCTACTGGCTTTATAGAGAAGAGGAGGGAGGGAGGGAAGAGCATTACCCCAACTCCCTGTCTACTGGCTTTATAGCGAAGAGGAGGGAGGGAGGAGCATTACCCCAACTCCCTGTCTACTGGCTTTATAGAGAAGAGGAGGGAGGGAGGGAGGAGCATTACCCCAACTCCCTGTCTACTGGCTTTATAGAGAAGAGGGGTGAGGGAGGGAGGAGCATTACCCCAACTCCCTGTCTACTGGCTTTATAGAGAAGAGGAGGGAGGGAGGGAAGAGCATTACCCCAACTCCCTGTCTACTGGCTTTATAGTGGGAAGGAGGTAGAGAGGAAGTTGGGGGGAAGAGAGGAACATTAGCCAAACTCCCTGTCTACTAGAGGGATAGGAATAGGGAGGGAGGGGGGAGGAGCATTACCAACTCCCTATCTACTGGCTTTATAGAGAAGAGGAGGGAGGGAGTTAGGGGAGGAGAAAAGCATTACCCAAACTACCTGTTTACTGGCTTTATAAAGGGAGGTAGGTAGGTAGGGAGTTGGGGGGAGGACATTACCCCAACTCCCTGTCTATTAGAAGGAGAAGAAGAGGGCGAGTGGGAGGGAGGGAGAGTGGGGAAAGCGTTGTAAAGAGAGAAAGGGAGCAACCTCCCAATGCAGAACTGACTGATGGAGTCCACCTTTGCATGAATCTATTTGTGCCAAACAAGCTCTGTGCAGCAGACTCACCCGCTATCTGTCGTGAGAGAATCGCCCATGGAGTGCGCGTCACCTTGGTTAGCGCTGTCCGCTTCCCTCCTCTGTGGTTGGCTATTCCTGTCCCTCCCACCTTTGGTTGGGGCCGGTGGCTGGGGCCGCCTGCTGGTGCTTGTGCTGTTGCTATACACATAGACCCCTGGCCCAGACTGTATCTCATACCCGTTCACTGTTCCATGACCACCACCGGACCGGCTCTCTAAGATTTCCTGGCGGCAGGAGGACGGGTCGCCGTAACGCTTGTTAGCGTAAGAGGACGGGGGTGTGGGGGAGGCAGCAGGAGTAGAGGTAGAGGTTTTTTCGGGCAGTTTGTATCCATGCGAGATGAGCAGGTCATCCACGCTGTACATGGTCGCATTTGTTTTGCTGGTGTTGTTTTTGGGATGAGGTTGTAGGGGACTGGTAGAGGGGAGCGTCACTCAGACCTGGTTCCTAGAGACAGCGACAGGAGCCCGAGCACAGCTGCGCAGCTGATGAGGCCATCACTGGGTAAACAGGAGAGAAAGAGAGAGGGGGAGAGTTAGAAAGAGTGAAAGGGAAGGTGCCATTAATATCATTATCCCTCTGTCTCCGTGTCCTTCTCTTCAGAGAACTGCCCGACTGGACGGAGGCGAGGAGAGAAGAGAGGGGAGAGAACCAACCAACCACTCTGTCTGCCTCCCTCTCCTCTCCCTGTCCCTCCTCTCCTCTCTGCCCGACAACAGGACTCCCGTCACCTTTCCCCATTATTTTTCTGTCCTCTCTTCTCCCCATCCTTCCTTTCCTCTCTTTCCCTTCTCTCCTTTCCTCTCTGCCCCACAACAGGACTCTCTCCATCTCAGTCCGAGACAGAGCTCTGATACTAAGCCCACCACATGCAGACAGTGGGAGAGGAAAATCGACAACACTAGTCAGAGCAACCCAAAATATAATTATCATTACTAATGATAATAGTAATAACGATGCTAGTGATAAGTATAATGTAATAACTATGTAATAATAACTGAAGTAATAAGGACAGTGTTCCCTGTAGACCTGAGGCAGCGTTTGGTTGGCTAGTCCATGTTTGGTAAATCAGCGGTGGGGATTGATGTAACAGTCTTAGCGGTGCTCCCCTCATCTTGTGTGCTTCAGCTTGCTTGCACCACCAGGACTGTGTGTGTGTGTGTGTGTGTGTGTGTGTGTGTGTGTGTGTGTGTGTGTGTGTGTGTGTGTGTGTGTGTGTGTGTGTGTGTGTGTGTGTGTGTGTGTGTGTGTGTGTGTGTGTGTGTGTGTGTGTGTGTGTGTGTGTGTGTGTGTGTGTCTCGGCCTCTATCCACATCCAAATCCTAATCTGGGGCGTAGCTTTAATAATTACCCACCCAGCCAGTCATGCAGCTCCAGAAAGCCTTGAGGGTATTCCTGAAATCCTGGGCATATGCCTGAAAGCCTGGGTAATATGAGTGGATAACGCTTTGACTGTATTGTACTGATCTCTATAAGTGATGTTTACAACAGCGTACTACTGGACAGATATTAATGACAGTCTTTGTGTCACTCTATCCCAAACAAGAGTTAGCCTAGTTTATACCAACACATTCTGGGATTAGCCCCATAAGTACAGATAGGAGGAAGAGCCTGTAGTAGTGTACTACTGTAGAGTAAGTTAAAACATGTTTATAAAGTTTTCCTACATTACAACATACTACTGTAGCCTAGCCTTACTGCAGCCTAGGCCTACAGTATGCAGCTTTTGCAATGTCTTGAAGACCAGGCTCCGCATTCACAAAGTGTCTAGGTGTGCTGATCAAGGATCAGTTTTGCATTTAGTTTTAGATCATAATTATAAGGACGGGGGTAGAGGTCGACCGATTATGTTTTTTCAACGCCGATACCGATTATTGGAGGGCCCCCCCCCAAAAAGTCGGTACCGATTAATCGGCTGATTTTTTCCATTTATTTGTAATAATGACAATTACAACAATACTGAATTAACACTTATTTTAACTTAATATAATAGATTAATAAAATCAATTTAGCCTCAAATAAATAATGAAACATGTTCAATTTGGTTTAAATAATGCAAAAACAAAATGTTGGAGAAGAAATTAAAAGTGCAATATGTGCCATGTAAAAAAGCTAACATTTAAAAGTTCCTTGCTCAGAACATATGAAAGCTGGTGGCTCCTTTTAACATGAGTCTTCAATATTGTAACGGCGTTCTTCGTTTGTTGAAAGAGAGTCGGACCGAAATGCAGCGTGGTGGTTACTAATGTCTTTAATGAATGAAATGACGATACATGAAAATAACGTAATATACAAAAACAACAAAACGGAACGAAAAACCTAATTACAGCCTATCTGGTGAACACTACACAGAGACAGGAACAATCACCCACGAAATACACAGTGAACCCCGGCTACCTAAATACGGTTCGCAATCAGAGACAACGAGAATCACCTGACTCTGATTGAGAACCGCCTCAGGCAGCCAAGCCTATGCAACACCCCTACTCAATCCCAATAACTACAACAACCCAATACGAAATACCACAAAATAAACCCATGTCACACCCTGGCCTGACCAAATATATAACGAAACACAAAACACTATGACCAAGGCGTGACAAATATTCCCAGGTAAGAAAGTTTAGGTTGTAGTTATTATAGGAGTTATAGGACTATTTCTCTCTATACCATTTGTATTTCATATACCTTTGACTATTGGATGTTCTTATAGGCACTTTAGTATTGCCAGTGTAACAGTATAGCTTTCGTCCCTCTCCTCGCCGCTATCTGGGCTCGAACCAAGAACACATCGACAACAGCCCCCCTCGAAGCAGCGTTACCCATGCAGAGAAAGGGGAACAACCACTCCAAGTCTCAGAGCGAGTGACGTTTGAAACACTATTAGCGTGCACCCCGCTAACTAGCTAGCCATTTCACATCGGTTACACCAGCCTAATCTCGGGAGTTGATAGGCTTGAAGTCATAAACAGCGCAATGCTTGAAGCACAACGAAGAGCTGCTGGCAAAACGCACAAAAGTGCTGTTGAATGAATGCTTACGAGCCTGCTGGTGCCTACCACCGCTCAGTCAGACTTCTCTATCAAATCATAGACTTAGTTATAACATAATAACATACAGAAATACGAGCCGAAAGTCATTAATATGGCCGATTCCGGAAACTATCATCTCGAAAACAAGAAGTTTATTCTTTCAGTGAAATACGGAACCGTTACGTATTTTATCTAATGGGTGGCATCTAAATATTCCTATTATATTGCACAACCTTCAATGTTATGTCACAATTACGTACAATTCTGGCAAATTAGGTGGCCCAAACTGTTGATTATACACTGACTCTGCATGCAATGAACGCAAGAGAAGTGACACAATTTCACCTGGTTAATATTGCCTCCGAACCTGGATTTCTTTTAGCTAAATATGCAGGTTTAAAAATATATACTTCTGTGTATTGATTTTAAGAAAGGCATTGATGTTTATGGTTAGGTACACATTGGAGCAACGATACGCACCGCATCGATTATACGCAACGCAGGACACGCTAGATAAACTAGTAATATCATCAACCATGTGTAGTTAACTAGTGATTATGATTGATTGTTTTTTATAAGATAAGTTTAATGCTAGCTAGCAATTTACCTTGGCTTACTGCATTCGCGTAACAGGCAGGCTCCTCGTGGAGTGCAATGTAATCAGGTGGTTAGAGCGTTGGACTAGTTAACTGTAAGGTTGCAAGATTGAATCCCCCGAGCTGACAAAGTAAAAATATGTTTTTCTGCCCCTGAACGAGGCAGTTAACCCACCGTTCCTGGGCCGTCATTGAAAATAAGAATGTGTTCTTAACTGACTTGCCTAATAAATAAAGATAAAAGGTGTAAAAAAAATGTTGCATTTTTTTTATTGGCCAAATCGGTGTCCAAAAATACTGATTTCCGATTGTTTGAAAACTTAATCGGCCATTCCTATTAATCGGTCAACCTCTAGATGGGGGACCTGATCCTAAATCAGAATTCATACTTTGAAACACTTGATAGCCCCTGATTGGCAACATTGTGTAGCTGTGTTGACACGTCTTCCACCTGAGCATTAGAGTCTGTAGTGATACTAGCTAGGTTATTACGTGTCTCTCTACTCTAGGTGTGTGAAATGCTGCTCTCTCTCATTGTATGATCAGCCCTCTAATGCGATTATCTTTCTCATTTAAAACTTTAAACCTGTTAGTATTAGCGGATTGACTCTTGGCTCTGGTTCAGTGATACTTTCTCATGTTTAAATGTTGAGTATTTTACACGGACAGGCACATTTCTGTAAGTGAGTATGGTATTTTCCAACATTGCACAAACTAAATACTGGATTTGATTACTGATGAATTAACTCACTGTCAAATTCAGCTTAAACTGCAAACTTGTTTTCACAATCTTAAATCCAAAATTATACAAAGTCTCTATTAGCTAGGCCTAAACAACAAATGTATCCAAGCCTGGACAGATATGACACTATGTGCAAACCACATTTTAATTGCAAACCACATTACATCTGTACGAATGCTATATTCTAACTGCTTGGCCTAAAACGTGAGTGGGTTCAATAGTTCAACCAGCCTAGCCCTAGAGTTGTCTGATACTTCCTCCATTTATTGCAGGAAACAAGTGAAGTGATAAACCACCCTGGCCATTAGCAAAGAGACTTTGTCCTAAACGGCACCCTATTCATAGTGCAGTACTTTTTACCAGATCCCTATGGTCAAGGAGATCATTATGTAGGAAACCCTTTACTCCCTTCCTGCACATGAATAACCCCTTCAGCCTCTGGTTTATCAGCTGTTTACTTCAGACACACACACAAACAGACTTTGTGTAATTCGGCAATGTCATAATATGATCAAAACTGAGTATGATCCATAACATATGCTGCCTGCTGCCCTATCTAAGACCTATTTAAAGTCCTAAACCCACAATTGTAATTCCCGTCAGTCAGTTAGCATCTCCAAATGGGGCTTATCTTCACCATCATAAGTCAACATCGAGATCAGGATTTCCTCTCCGTTCATGACACTCCTCCCCTCATGTCCCATGTCGAGCTCAGTTTAAATACCAGGGCAATTACACAGGAAAGTCAGCCTGAGCATCCACAAATAAATTTAGTCATTCCCAAATGAAACTATATTCACAATTATCCTTAACATCTATATGCTGGAGTACAGGCTTTATTTGAAACATTTAAGTAGGAAATTGTATGAATTTGGACCATTATAGAGTAGAGGTCAACCAATTATGATTTTTCAACGCCGATACGATTAATGGAGGAACAAAAAAAGCAGATACAGATTAATCGGCCGATTATTATATATATATTTGTAATAATGACAATTACAACAATACTGAATGTATTGTATATGTGCCATGTAAAAAATGCTGACGTTTAAGTTCCTTCCTTTTAACATGAGTCTTCAATAACGCCAGGTAAGAAGTTTTAGGTTGTAGTTATTTTAGGACTATTTCTCTCTACCATTTGTATTTCATATACCTTTGACTATTGGACATTCTAATAGGTACTTTAGTATTGCCAGCCTAATCTCGGGAGTTGATAGGCTTGAAGTCATAAACAGCGCAATGCTTGAAGCATTGAGAAGAGCTGCTGGCAATCGCACGAAAGTGCTGTTTGAATGAATGCTTACGAACCTGCTGCTGCCTACCACCACTCCGTCAGACTGCTCTATCAAATCATAGACTTAATTATAGTACAATAACACACAGAAATACGAGCCGTGGGTCATTACTATGGTCAAATCCAGAAACTATAATTTCGAAAAGAAAACGTTTATTCTTTCAGTGAAATAAAGAACCGTTCCGTATTTTATCGAACGGGTGGCATCTATAAGTCTAAATATGGCTGTTACATTGCACAACCGTCAATGTTATGTCATAATTATGTAAAATTCTGGCAAATTAGTTTGCAACGAGCCAGGCGGCCCAGACTGTTGCATATACCCTGACTCTGTTGCACAGAATGCAAGAGAAGTGACACAATTTCTTTAGTTAATATTGCCTGCTAACATGAATTTATTTTAACTAAATATGCAGCTTTAAAAATACTTCTGTGTATTGGTTTTAAGAAAGGCATTGATGTTTATGGTTAGGTACATTCGTGCAACTATTGTGCTTTTCTCGCAAATGCGCTTTTGTTAAATCATCCCCCGTTTGGCGAAGTAGGCTGTGATTCAATGATAAATTAACAGGCACCGCATCGATTATATGCAACGCAGGACAAGCTAGATAAACTCGTAATATCATCAACCATGTGTAGTTAACTAGTGATTATGTTAAGATTGATTGTTTTTTATATGATACGTTTAATGCTAGCAAGCACCTTACCTTGGCTCCTTGCTGCACTCGCATAACAGGTTGTCAGCCTGCCACGCAGTCTCCTCATGGGGTGCAATGTAATCGGCCATAATCGGTGTCCAAAAATGCTGATTACCTATTGTTATGAAAACTTCTGCCATTCTGATTAATCGGTGGACCTCTAGTCTCCAGTGCCAGTTGTTTTGGCTGGGTTTGGCTGTTTTACTAAAAAAACAAATTGACCGGTATTTCCAGCATTATCCACTAGGTTTGCTGCAAGTAGGAAAATACCCGGAAATGTTCTTCAATTGACACAAGCGGTCTCCAATGAATGAATGAATGAATCAATCAATGTCTAGTGGTGCGTGAGTGTTTGGTAGAGGGATCCCCTATGCCAGGGAAGGCGTAGCTCTACGAATCTTAATTGCACAAAACCTATTATTTGGCAGGGAATACTATTTGTAGACCAGTTATTCTACACCTCACTTTCCTCAAGCAGATCCTCTCCAACAAAGAGTTGTAGTTAAACATGGGTCAATAAGGGGTGAGTAATTGAAACCAACCATTGAAGTACATTGTTGCGAATTCGGGAGGTAGGCCCAACCAGGACTCAAACCCAGGTCTAGTGACTGTCAAACCAACGCCTTAACCATTACGCCAAGAGGTATGAAAAAAAAACACATAAACCAACTGGCCCTACTCATGGCTAACAGAACTTGTTTTCCCAGTGTTATTTATTTAGTTATTTAACCTTCAGTTAACTAGGCAAGTGAGTTAAGAACAAATTCTTATTTACAATGACAATCTACCCTGGCCAAAGCCTAACCCGGACAATACTGGGACAATTGTGCGCCGCCCTACAGGACTCAATCACGACCAGTTGTGATACAGCCTGGAATCTAACCAGGGTCTGTATTGACGCCCATAGCACTGAGCACGGTGCATTACACCGCTGCTCCACTCGGGAGCCCAAGTTATGAAGATGAGACGTTAATGAAGCAATGCAGAACAAATTGAAGTATCTTGAGCTTTGTTTGTGTGTTCTACAGTCTTGTAAAAAGACTACATCAGATCATCTTCAAACTGTCACTGTAACTTTTGTCAAGGTTTTACATGGTCTTTAATTGGTTTCTCTCTTATCATTGTCAGTATCATTTTTTTGTAGCGTTATGATTTCCGTAACATCTGATTGTGCATGTGATGGATATTGATGTATAATATCTTACCTGAAAGCTTGTGCTTTTATCTGAAAGCGTGTGCTTTCACCACATTGTGTGTGCTTGTTCTAAGATGAATTCTATATGAATCCTTTGCAGAAGCAATTGTTGATATCTTTGAAATGACATGTTCTAGCAAGGATTCTCTTGGAAAAGTTAGGCTGAAATGCATTTCTGATGCATGGCAGTAGTATTGTTTGCGTAGAAAGATGAGAAGGTTGTTGAAAAACAGTCTGTGACTAGTCCTGGAATGTCTTATAAAATCCTCAGCAATCTACAATCTACATCATACATTTTTGCAAATGTATTGCAAATAAAAACAGAAATACCTTACATAAGTGTTCAGACCCTTTCTAGGAGACTTGAAATTGAGCTCAGATGCATCCTCTTTCCATTGATCATCCTTGAGCTGTTTCTACAACTTGGAGTCCAACTGTGGTAAATTCAATTGATTGGACATGATTTGGAAAGGGACATACCTGTCTATATAAGGTCCCACCGTTGACAGTGCATGTCAGTGCAATAACCAAGCCATGAGGTCGAAGGAATTGTCCGTAGAGCTAAGAGACAGGATTGTATCAAGGCATAGATCTGGGGAAGTGTACCAAAATATTTCTGCAGCATTGAAGGTCCCAAAGAACACAGTGGCCTTCATTGTTCTTAAATGGAAGAAGTTTGAGGCCACCAAGACTCTTCCTCGAGCTGGTCGCCCAAACAAACTGAGCAATCGGGGAAGAAGGGACTTGGTCAGTGAGGTGACCAAGAACCCGATGGTCACAGAGCTCCAGAGTTCCTCTGTGGAGATGGGAGAACCTTCCAGAAGGACAACCATCTCTGCAGCACTCCACCAATCAGGCCTTTATGGTAGAGTGGCCCGATGGAAGATCCTCAGTAAAAGACACATGACAGCCTGCTTGGACTTTGCCAAAAAGCACCTAAAGTCTCAGGGCATGAGAAACAAGATTCTCTGGTCTGATGAAACCAAGATTGAATGCTTTGGCCTGAATGCCAAGCATCATGTCTGGAGGAAACCTGGCACCATCCCTACTGTGAAGCATGATGGTGGCAGCATCATGCTGTAGGGATGTTTTTCAGTGACAGGGACTGGGAGACTAGTCAGGATCGAGGCAAAGATGAACGGAGCAAAGTACAGAGAGGTCCTTGATGAAAATCTGTTCCAGACCACTCAGGACCTCAGACTTGGACGAAGGTTCACCTTCCAACCAGACAATGAACTTAACCACACATCCAAGACAGCATAGGAGTGGTTTCTCTTCCAAACAATACAGAGAGAAAGAAAATAGACAAATTCTAGAAAAGTAAAACATGTAATAATACAAATTATTGATACACAATGAGTAACGATAACTTGGCTATATACAAACGGTACCAGTATCAAGTCGATGTGCAGGGGTACAAGGTAACTGAGATAGATATGTACATATAACTACGAATAAAGTGACAGATAGTAAACAGTAGTAGAAGTGTATGTGATGAGTCACAAAAAGTGACCAAATTGTGAACGTTTAGGTAGGTATTTGGTTAACTATTTAACTAAACTATTTAGCAGTCTTATGACGTGGGGGGTAGAAGCTGTTCAGGGTCCTGTTGGTTCCAGATTGGGTGCATCGGTAGCACTTGCCGTGCGGTAGCAGAGAGTACAGTCTATGACTTGGGTGGCTGGAGTCATTGACCATTTTTGGGCCTTCCTCTGACACCGCCTGGTATAGAGGTCCTGGATGGCAGAGAGCTCGGCCTCGGTGATGTACTGGGCCGTCCGCACTACCCCCTGTAGCACCTTGCGGTCGGATGCCAAGCAGTTGACATACCAAGCGATAATGCAGCCAGTCAAGATGCTCTCAATGGTGCAGCTATATACAATTTTAAGGATCTGAAGTCTCATGCCAAATCTTTTCAGCCTCCTGAGGGGGAAGAGGTGTTGTTGTGCCCTCTTCACGACGATGTTGGTGTGTTCGGACCATGATATATCCTTAGTGATGTGGACACTGAGGAACTTGAAGTTCTCCGCCCCATAGATGTGAATGGAGGTGTCCTCGGCCCTCTGTTTCCTGTAGTCCACGATCAGCTATTTTGTTTGTCCATTCTGTGATCTGAAGTTGGGATTTTGCATGCAAATGTAACATCATAACGCTGGAATCACCCACCAGTAATTCTCTTATGCAATGGAATTGGCATTTGATATCAAATAAAAACCACGACAGCAGAAGCTAGCCCACAACAATGGCCCATTTGATTTCCTCTTTCCCTAACAACAACAACATTGTGTTTTGTTAACAATGCGTACAGTGTGTGAGTTAGATGGCGTTAGAGATCGTTCAAGATCCTGGCAATAAAGCAACACTTTGTTACTTCTGCTGCTGATTCTTGAATATTGCAGATCTGGTAATTTATCATTTTTACTCTTTCAAAACTAAATTAATTATCTTCTTTATGGATAACATATGTAGACTAGCTGCTCAGTAACCTAAAAAATAATCTAAACCATATGCAGACCAGACCAGACCAGACCTGGCATTACACAGAACTGTACTCTCATTCTATGTAGCCTAGTAGGTGAAATGGAAAATGAATGTAGCCAAATCACAACCACTTGTTATTGTACTAGATAGCTTACAAATACTAGTGTCCAATTAATAAAGTAGGTATGGGGGTAAAAAAAAGTATTGTATATCGATACTATGACTCCAAGTATTGGTTTGTTAAAAATGATTAATTTCTTGCTAGGTAGTTACCGTTAGCTTGCGTAAGTCAGGCTGTCCCTGCACCAAAACTCTGGTAGTTCTCATCCTATAGCTTGTTCTCAATATTATTTTAAAGTGTTTTAAATGGTGTGCCAACATGTTTTGAGTACTTTTATCTCCAAAACAAATGTTCTCATGGCTCTCACTTGTTCCACTGCAGGAGACATATAGTGAGCAAAACGTTTGGGACATCAAATCACTATATATCACATACAGAATCAGAACCTAAGTATCGTGATAACATCATATTGTGAGGTCCGTGGCAATTCCCACCCTATAATAAAGCAGGGTGTTTTATTTTAGAGTAAAGTGTTCTTCTGGTAAGGGCATGACTTATTTGTAATGAAATAAATAAAAGGTATTTTTAGATCATCTCGGAGAAGAGAAGAAGGCATCTGCCCTGACTGGTGGCTAGTGGCTACTATACCGTGGTTGGCACCCTATTCCCTATAGTGCACTACTTTTGATGAGAACCCAATGGGACCTGGTCAAAAGTAGTGCACTACACAGGGAATATGGTGCCATTTGGGATGCAGCCCAGAAGGTTGGAGGAGGATGATGACAGTTTCCAGGTTGACAGTTTGGTGTCAGATCCTTATTCATGGCCTCAGTAGGAGGGAAGAAGAGATGGAGAGAGGAGAGAGCGAGATGAATTGAATTGAGAGAGAGAGGGAGATATAAGAGAGAGAGAGAGACCTAGATTAGGGATGGAAGGATACAGATGAAGAGCCCTATTCAGGAAATTAAGGTTAGGTCTATAGCTACTTTAAATTACAAAAACATAACAAAAACAAGCAACAACTGTGCAGTCTAGATTGATGGTATCCAACAGATAGCTTAAGCAGAAAGGATAGTGGACTGTAGGCCTATATAAAGAATGTGTTAAGCTGTTTCTACTTGATAGCCCTCTATAAAAAAAGGCTTCACAGTCAAAATATCTGCAGGCAGACATACGCTCACATCAAAACAATTTTGTCGAGATGACAACATCTGACATTATTATTATAGCTCAGGGCGTTAGTAATAGTTTCTGGAACTGAACCCTGACAAGGAATGAATGAAGGACATATTGGTCTTGGTTACTCATTCCTACATAATCCTTAGTGAATAACTATTAATGTTTCTTTAAGTTATAGCCTATCTACCTGCAGTGGCTTGCGAAAGTATTCACCCCCCTTCCCCTTGGTATTTTTCCCATTTTGCTGCCTTACAACCTGGAACTTAAATGGATTTTTGGGGGGTTTGTTTCATTTGATTTACACATCATGCCTACCACGTAGAAGATGTAAAATATTGTTTTGTGAAACAAACAAGAAATAAGACAAAAAAACAGTAAACTTAATGTGCATAACTACTCACAGCAATCTTTAAGTCAAACCACAGATTATAAATTGGATTGAGGTCTGGGTTTTGACTAGGCCATTCCAAGGCATTTAAATGTTTCCCCTTAAACCACTTGAGTGTTGCTTTAGCAGTATGCTTAGTGCCATTGTCCTGCTGGAAGATGAACCTCCATCCCAGTCTCAAATCTCTGGAAGACTAAAACAGGTTTCCCTCAAGAATTTTCCTGTATAAAGCGCCATCCTTCAATTCTGATCAGTTTCCCAATCCCTGCCGATGTAAAACATCCCCGCAGCATGATGCTGCTACCACCATGCTTCACTGTGGGGATGGTGCTCTTGGGGTGATGAGAGGTGTTGGGTTTGCACCAGACATAGCATTTTCCTTGATGGCTAAAAATATCGATTTTAGTCTCATCTGACCAAAGTACATTTTTCCATATGTTTGGGGAGTCTCCCACATGCCTTTTGGTGAACACCAAACATGTTTGCTTATTGTTTTCTTTAAGCAATGGCTTTTTTCTGGCCACTCTTCTGTAAATCCCAGCTCTGTGGTCCTATGGACAGATACCCCAATCTCAGCTGTGGAGCTTAGCGGCTCCTTCAGGGTTATCTTTGGTCTCTTTGTTGCCTCTCTGATTAATGCCCTCCTTGCCTGGTCTGTGAGTTTTGATGGGCGGCCGTCTCTTGGCAGGTTTGTTGTGGTGCCATATTCTTTCCATTTTTTAATAATAGATTTAATGGTCCTCCGTGGAATGTTCAAAGTTTCGGATATTTTTTAATAACCCAACCCTGATCTGTACTTCTCGACAACTTTGTCCCTGACCTGTTTGGACAGCTCCTTGGTCTTCATGGTGCCACTTGCTTGGTGGTGCCCCTTGCAGACTCTGGGGCATTTCAGAACAGGTGTGTATATATACTGAGATTATGTGACACTCAGATTGCACACAGGTGGACTTTATCTAACTTTATGTGACTTCTGAAGGTAATTGGTTGCACCAGATCTTATATAGGGGCTTCATAGCTAAGGGGGTGAATACATAACAGTTGAAGTTTACATAGACTTTTACGTTTTTTATTTTTCGGGAATATTTCGACATTAAATCTTTTTAATTTCACATCACCAATTTGTACTATTTTGTGTATGTCCATTACATGAAATACAAATAAAAATCCATTTAAAACTACAGGTTGTAATGCAACAAAATAGGAAAAACACCATGGGGGATGAGTACTTTTGCAAGGCACTGTATAAGCTTAAGGGACAGTTCATGCCCCTTATACACTAGCCTACGTCACAGTACCCACATGGGTTGCTGCCATCGGTCATATTCTTCACACTCGTACCTTTGATATTTGCCTATCCAAAGGCCACCAAACAAAATGTTTCATTGCCCATGGTGAGGCTTTTTATCAGAGTTATTGACCTCACAACAAGCCAGATTCCAGTAACTTCCATGACAGCTTTGTGGTGCTGAAATGTGAAGCAGCACACGCGATGCAATGGGGAGGTGGAAAGCACGTGGTGCAAAAACTTGGCTAATTCAAGTAATTAATTTACTAATTAACAGTCTTCATTTTAATTCAAATGAACTAACAACAAGAGGGCTTTGTGTTGGAGCATATTTCTGGCTATTTAAGAAATAAGACGTAAGCCTACCTGTTTGACAGATGAAATTATAGGCCATCTATAGATTTGTCGGCCAATTCCTCCAATAGTGTCTCCACTCCTTAAATACCTCTTTGTCCGTGAAGGGCTTGGTCTGTTAAGTTAAAACCAGTGCGCAAATTTAGGTAGGCCTATGTGAGCGTATGCCATAGCCTACTATTTGTTAAAGAAAATGGAAAAAAGCTTAACATCCCATCATGCCTAAGGTCATGTATAAAAATGCCCAGTTGCCTATTATTTTGGCTACCATGGTTAGAAGAGACCCCCCCCCCTCTCCCAGCAGTCAAGCTACTGGGGTGTAGAACTGTGATGGACAGTCAGTGCCTCTTAACATTGTTTAAAACAACGACGGGGATAGCTTGGTAAAATCAGTTTCAGATCATAGGGCCTCTATAGTTAGTTCGGAATTGCGAATTTGGTTCTTAAATATGGGTGACTTATCTGTTGTCTGTTTCTTGTTGAGTAGTTACGGAATTCATATGTGGCTGTAAAATCGTTTTTGAAGATGAGGGTAATAAGTGATTTAAAGTGCAGTAAAGAAATTGAGCAAATTGAAAATAATACATTTTATAAATATTCAGGAGTCCTAATTTTTGAAAAAGTGAT
This sequence comes from Oncorhynchus gorbuscha, assembly GCF_021184085.1. Taxonomy (NCBI): domain Eukaryota; kingdom Metazoa; phylum Chordata; class Actinopteri; order Salmoniformes; family Salmonidae; genus Oncorhynchus; species Oncorhynchus gorbuscha. Next base: position 39,036,913 of record NC_060179.1, read on the forward strand.
GCTGAATGGTCTCTAAAACCGGCAGATGATTTTATTCTTACCGAGTGTTTCTGCATGCGATAGATTGATAGTAGTTTGGTATGGTGTGTGCTGGACGATATAATATGTGAATGGGAAGATCATTGTGTGATAGAGACTTGAAAGCAGTGATTCTGTTTATGGGATATGTAATTTTGCCAAGTATCCCCGAATTTTGGCGAACTTAGAGGTTATTGTCTTTTTGTGTGGTTTCCATGACAATTCATAATCAATCAGAACACCAAGCAAGCGGGTTGTACAGGCCTGATCAATATGGATCCCAATATAATCTGTAATGTATTTTCTAGTCTTTGGACCAAAATAATAATTTGATTATGTGACAATTTGTTCATTTAAACTGCACAACCCAATTGTGTGGGTGGTGCTTGAGACAGCATTTTCAAAAAAAAAAAGGAATTTCTCGTGGAAGAATGGTGCTGCATCCCTCCAATCGACCTTCAAACACTTGTAGATTCTACAGTGCCTTCGGAAAGTATTCAGACCCCTTGACTTGTTCCACATTACAACCTTATTCTAAAATGGATTAAATAAAACAATTTCATCACACACAATACCCAATTTTGACAAAGTGAAAACGGATTTTGAGAAATGATTGCACATTTAAATTAAATAAAAAACACAAATACCTTATTTAAGTAAGTATTCAGAACCTTTTCTATGAGACTCGAAATTGAGCTCAGATGCATCCTGTTACCATTTATCATCCGTGACATGTTTTTACAACTTGATTGGAGTACACCTGTGGTAAATTAAATTGATTAGCCATGATTTTGAAAGGTACACAAGTGTCTATATAAGGACCCACCATTGACAGTGCATGTCAGAGCAAAAACCAAGCCATGAGGTCAAATTAATTGTCCGTAGAGCTCCGAGACAGGATTGTGTCGAGGGACAGATCTGGGGAAGGATACCAAAACATGTCTGCTGCATTGAAGGTCCCCAAGAACACAGTGGCCTCCATCATTCATAAATGGAAGAAGTTTGGAAGCACCAAGACTCTTCCTAGAGCTGGCCGCCAGTACAAACTGAGCAATCGGGATAGAAGGGCTTGGGGAGGTGACCAAGAACCCGATGGTCACTCAGACAGAACTCCAGAGTTCCTCTGTGGAGATGGGAGAACCTTCCAGAAGAACAACCATCTATGCAGCACTCCACCAATCTGGCCTTTATGGTAGAGTGGCCAGACGGAGCCCCTCCTCAGTAAAAGGCACATGACAGCCTGCATGGAGTTTGCCAAAAAGCACCTAAAGACTCATGAGAAACAGGATTCTCTGGTCTGATGAAACCAAGATTGAACTCTTTGACCTCTTTGGCGTCACGTCTGGAGGAAACCTGGCACCATCCCTACATTGACGCATAGTGGTGTCAGCATCAGACTGTGGGGATGTTTTTCAGCAGCAGGATCTGGGAGACTAGTCAGGATCAAGGCAAAGATGAACGGAGCAAAGTACAGAGAGGTCATTGATTAAAACCTTCTCCAGAGCGCTCAGGACCTTAGACTGGGGTGAAGGTTCACCTTTCAACAGGACAAACATGCTTTAACAAAGTACTGAGTAAAGAGTCTGAATATTTATGTAAAGTTTCCTGGCCGTGGACCCAAAATATCAATGTTTTGTTGCCCGAGCCACTTAGGTATCACTTTTGCTTAATGGCACTTTTGCTTAATGGCTAAATTATGAGTGAGCCCACTCCCTTGGCTGAGAAGCAACCCCACACATGAATGGTCTCAGGATGCTTTACTGTTGGCATGACACAGGACTGATGGTAGCGCTTACCTTTTCTTCTCCGGACAAGCTTTTTTCCGGATGCCCCAAAAAATCAGAAAGGGGATTCATCAGAGAAAATGACTTTACCCCAGTCCTCAGCAGTCCAATCCTTGTACCTTTTGCAGAATATCAGTCTGTCCCTGATGTTTTTCCTGGAGAGAAGTGGCTCCTTTGCTGCCCTTCTTGACACCAGGCCATCCTCCAAAAGTCTTCGCCTCACTGTGCGTGCAGATGCACTCACATCTACCTGCTGCCATTCCTGAGCAAGCTCTGTACTGGTGGTGCCCCGATCCCGCAGCTGAATCAACTTTAGGAGACGGTCCTGGCGCTTGCTGGACTTTCTAGGGCGCCCTGAAGCCTTCTTCACAACAATTGAACCGCTCTCCTTGAAGTTCTTGATGATCCGATACATGGTTGATTTAGGGTTAGGGTTAGCCCTTTTTGTGCAAAGCAATGATGACGGCACGTGTTTCCATGCAGGTAACCATAGTTGACAGAAGAAGAACAATGATTCCAAGCACCACCCTCCTTTTGATGCTTCCAGTCTGTTATTCAAACTCAATCAGCATGACAGAGTGATCTCCAGCCTTGTCCACAACAACACTCACACCTGTGTTAACAAGAGAATCACTGACATGATGTCAGCTGGTCCTTTTGTGACAGGGTTGAAATGCAGTGGAAATGTTTTTTGGGGATTCAATTCATTTGCATGGCAAAGAGCGACTTTGCAATTAATTGCAATTCATCTGATCCCTCTTCATAACATTCTGGAGTATATGAAAATTGCCATCATACAAACTGAGGCAGCAGACTTTGTGATTTGTATTTGTATCATTCTCAAAACTTTTGGCCACGACTGTAGCCCTATTCACTTTCTGTAAAAGAGAACATGTTTAAACCCAGGCAGTGTTTAGGGATGTGAGCATCTCTTGTTGGGGTAAAGCCACCGAAGAGTAACCAGGAGTTAAAGTTGACATTGTTCTGCACCTGGCCTCTGTCTGGGGTGTAAAGGTAACTTTTGATAAAAAGCTACAATTCATGATGTCTCCGATGTAATTATATGCAAACAGTGAAAGTTTAATTGCAAACAAGACTGGTTTGGTGGAGGAGAAATCTGGTATGATGAACGCATATGGCATATCGCTCTGTCCATTCTTCCCTGAAACGTATATTTCTATAAGTCTATATTTTGGGATTATTTTCTCCTGCAAGCAAGCTGATTGTTTTGAGCTAATAAAAAGTAGGGTAGGCTACCATCAACATTACTATCAGCGTACAGAGAAATAGACAGGAAATAGACTATTTTACTAGAGACATTGGATATTTTTATCTAAATTATGATATTGAATTGTAACTTAGCAGATGTGTTAAAAATTGAGTTAGGCTAGGTAGGCTAGTTGAGAACAAGTTCTCATTTGCAACTGCGACCTAGCCAAGATAAAGCAAAGCAGTTCGACACATACAACAACACAGTTACACATGGAGTAAACAAACATACAATCAATAATACAGGAGAAAAATCTATATAGGATAGGATAAGAGAGGTAAGGCAATAAATAGGCCATGGTGGGAAAGTAATTACAATATAGCAATTAAACACTGGAATGGTAGGATGTGCAGAAGAAGTAGAGATACTGGGGTGCAAAGGAGCAAGATAAATAAATAAATAAATACAGTATGGGGATGAGGTAGATTGGATGGGCTATTTACAGATGAACTATGTACAGGTGCAGTGATCTGTCAGCTGCTCTGACAGCTGGTGCTTAAAGCTAGTGAGGGAGATATGAGTCTCCAGCTTCAGAGATTTTTGCAGTTCGTTCCAGTCATTGGCAGCAGAGAACTGGAAGGAGAGGCGGCCAAAGGAAGAATTGGCTTTGGGGGTGAGCAGTGAGATATACCTGCTGGAACACGTGCTACAGGTGGGTGCTGCTATGGTGACAAGTGAGCTGAGATAAGGCTGGGCTTTACCTAGCAGAGACTTGTAGATGACCTGGAGCCAGTGGGTTTGGCGATGAGTTTGAAGCGAGAGCTAGCCAACGAGATCATACAGGTCGCAGTGGTGGGTAGAATATGGGGCTTTGGTGACAAAGCGGATGGCACTGTGATAGACTGCATCCAATTTGTTGAGTAGAGTGTTATAGCCTATTTTGTAAATGACATCGCCAAAGTCGAGGATAGGTAGGATGGTCAGTTTTATAAGGGTATGTTTGGCAGCATGAGTGAAGGATGCTTTGTTTGCGAAATAGGAAGCTGATTCTAGATTTAATTTTGGATTGGAGATGTTTAATGTGAGTCTGGAAGGAGAGTTTACAGTCTAGCCAGACACCTAGGTATTCGTGTCCTAGGTTAAATAGTGTCGGTCTACGAATTGGGCTGCTATTATAGTGTTTCACAGTATTTACTTACCCACCAGTGTTGTGATTGGCTGTAAAATCTGCTTATTGATTTCTGCCGAAAGAGCGACATTGGTTGTCAAAATGGGAAAGCGGTTCCACTTTGTGGCTGTGGTATATATCTCTCTGTAAATTCCTGGTTGCTAAATTTCAGTTTATGTGAGAAAACAAACACTGAATTGTGTGGGGAATCATTGTACCATCTAAATCGTGGTGAAATATATTTTCAGTAACAAAAAGTATTGTTTTTACAGCTGTTTGAAGCAGGTGGACCAAAACTGAACGTAAAAGGCTCAACTCGCGCCTGACAACAGATGCCGCTCCGCTGGGAGAAATCAATAGGCCAATATCACAACACTGGTGGGTTAGTAATAATGTGAAACACTGTCATTACACTATTACCGGAGATATATTATAGACATTTTCTGAAATTACAATGCTAAAATTCAGAAAAATACTACGTCCTTTAAGGTAGGCTTGATTGAGCTATCCTGTTACAATGGAACTAATAGAATATTTGCAAAAGGGCAAACCCCATCCATCTGGCAGGGGAAAGAAAACTGTAAAACTATTTGAAAGAAGTCTAGCAGAGACCCAGAGGAGGACATCCCATCTGCTCCCTGCCTCAAATATTCCTTCAGAGGTGCCACATATCTGTATTTGTCCAAACATCATTGGAAACCTGACCAGACCACTGGGGGAGGGGCCAAAAACATTCGCTAACAGCCTCCTTATTGTTTGGCTTTGTGACATCATCGTCCAACGGACCCCGCTCGGCGCTTCCTGAGGATGTGCGTCGATGGCTTGAGGTAACAGTGCCAGTGTCGCAAGTGTTTTCCAATCAGCTTCCTCTACAGGACAAGCCTGTAAGTTTCTCTGAGACCCTGTTGTGAAGGCTGAGAAGGAGTGCTTCTCAAATGACACCCAATTCCCTATATAGTGCACTACTTTTGACCAGGGCCATGGACCTGAGCCCAAATAGAACAAATGGTCAAACACAGGGCCATATTTCATCCACACCGTTACCCCAGCCCAGAATAATGTGGGGCTCCCTCCACTATAACTCAAAGATGGCCGGGTGGTGTGGTAGTGTGACAGGGAAACTATCCAGTCCCCTCTGTCCCGAGCCCAGCCCACTGTGTCCGCTATCTCTGTCTCAATCCTCTCTTTGCCTGTCTGTCTCTGTCTGTCTGTTTCTCAGCCTTGTATTAAACAACGGAGGGTGAGGGACACTGGCTGGAAAATGTGTACTACCTCCATCAAATCAAATCAAAAAAATTATTTATCACATGCGCCGAATACAACAAGTGTAGACCTTGCAGTGAAATGCTTACTTACAAGCCCTTAACCAACAGTGTAGTTCAAGAAGAGTTAAGAAATTTTTTACAAAATAAACTGAAGTAAAAAATAATAAAAGGTAACATTGTAACAAGGCTATATACAGGGGGTACAGGTACCGAGTCAGTGTGCAGGGGTACAGGTTAGAGGTGAAGTGCCTATGCATAGATAATAAACAGCGAGTAGCAGCAGTGTACAAAACAAATGGAGTGGGGGGTGGGGGGGGGCTCAATGTAATAGTCCAATGACCATTTGATTAATTGTTCAGCAGTCTTATGGCTTGGGGGGTAGAAGATGTTAAGGAACCTTTTGGTCCAAGACTTGGCGCTCCAGTACTGCTTGCCGTGCGGTAGCAGAGAAAACAGTCTATGACCTGGGTGACCGGAGTCTCTGCCAATTCTATGGTCTTTCCTCTGACACTGCCTATTATATAGGTTCTGGATTGCAGGAATCTTGGCCCCAGTGATGTACTGGGCCATATTCTGTACTGGGCACTACCCTCTGTAGCGTCTTACGGTCATATGCCAAGCAGTTGTAATACCTGGTGGTTATGCAAATGGTCAGGATGCTCTCGATGGTGCAGCTGTATAACTTTTTGAGGATCTGGGGACCCATGCCAAATCTTTCCAGTCTTCTGAAGGGGAAAAGATTGTGTTGTGCCCTCTTGGTGTGTTTGGACAATGATAGCTCGTTGGTGATGTAGACACCAAGGAACTTAAAACTCTCGACCCACTCCACTACAGCCCTGTTGATGTTAATGGGGGCCTGTCCGGCCCGCCTTTTCCTGTAGTCCACGATCAGCTCCTTTGTCTTTCTCACATTTTCACCACACTGCCAGTTCTCTGACCACCTCCCTATAGGCTGTCTCATCGTTGTCAGTGATCAGGTCTACCACTTGTGTCGTCAGCAAACTTAATAGTGGTGTTGGAGTCGTGTTTGGCCACGCAGTAGTGGGCGTACAGGAGGGGACTAAGTACACACCCCTGAGGGGCCCCAGTGTTGAGGAGCAGTGTGGGAGATGTGTTTGTTGCCTAACCTTACCACCTGGGGGCAGCCCGTCAGGAAGTCCAGGATCCAGTTGCAGAGGGAGGTGTTTCGTCCCAGGATCATTAGCTTAGTGATAAGCTTTGTGGGCACTAGGATGTTGAATGCTGCACTGTAGTCAATGAACCCCATTCTCACAAAGGTGTTCCTTTTGTCCAGGTGGGAAAGGGCAGTGTGGAGTGGGATTGATATTGCATCATCTGTGGATCTGTTGGGGAGGTAAGTGAACTGGAGTGGGTCTACGGTATCTGGGAGGGTGCTGTTCATATGAGCCATGACACAGCCTTTCAAACAACTTCATGGCTACTGACGTGAGTGCTACGGGGCAGGTTACCTTTGCTTCCTTGGGCACAGGGACTATGGTGGTCTGCTTGAAACATGTAGGTATTACAGACTAAGTCAGTGGAGACACTTGCCAGTTGGTCCGCGCATGCTTTGATTACGCGTCCTGGTTATCCATCTGGCCCGCGGCTTTGTCAATGTTTAGTTTAGCCTCTTTGGGCTAGGGAGCGGTATTTTGACGTATTTTGACAGATGAAAAGCGTGTCCAAAGTAAACTGCCTGCTACTCAGGACCAGAAGCTAGGATATGCATATAATTGGTAGATTTGGATAGAAAACGCTCTAAAGTTAAAAATATAAAAAAATAAGCATAACACTGATTTCAATGGCTGGCACTTTTATTATAGGGCGAAATCCTCCCTGATCGCAGTTCCTAGGGCTTCCACAAGATGTAAACAGTCTTTAGAAAGAGTTTTCGGCTGGTTTTTGGAAAAATGAGTGAGAAGGAAAGCACGTTCTTTGTTATTTATCTCCGGTAAAGACAATAACGATTCTCCGTCTTAAATTTGATTGTTTATTTGCGTATTAGGGTACCTAAGGTTTGATTATAAACGTTGATTGACTTGTTTGGATACGTTTATTGGTAACGTTTGGGATTAATTTTGTATGCATTTTGAAGGAGGGAAATCGGTGGATTATTGACTGAAGCGCGCCAGCTAAAATGAGTTTTTATGGACATTATCGAACAAAGGGACCATTTGTAATGTAACTGAGTCCTTTTGGAGTGCCAACAGAAGAAGAGCTTCAAAGGTAAGGCATATCTTATATCGCTATTTCTGACTTTTGTGTCGCAACTGCCTAGTTGAAATATGATTTGTCATGCATTTGTATGCGAGGTGCTGTCCTCAAATAATCGCATGGTGTGCTTTCGCCGTAAAGCCTTTTTTAAATCTGACAAATTGGCTTAATTAACAAGAAGTTAAGCTTTATTTTGATGTATAACACATATATTCAAAAAATATTTGAATTTAGTATTTTTGAATTTGGCGCTCTGCAATTTCACCGGATGTTGGCCAGGTGGGACGCTACCGTCCCACGTATCCGTAAGAAGTTAAAGTAGAGGTCGACCGATTATGATTTTTCAATTATTGAAGGACCAAAAAAAGCCGATACCGATTAATCGGTCGATTTTTATAAAAAATTGTAATAATGACAATTACAACAATACTGAATGAACACTTTTATTTTAACTTAATATAATACATAAATAAAATCAATTTAGTCTCAAATAAATAATGAAAAAAATTCAATTTGCTTTAAATAATGCAAAAACACAGTGTTAGAGAAAAGGAAAAGTGCAATATGTGCCATGTAACAAAGCTAGTTCGTTGCGAAATGTGTGAAGACCATTTCTTCGTAACAAAGAGTAATTCATTTGCCAGAATTGTACATAATTATGACATAACATTGAAGGTTGTGCAATGTATAAGCAAAATCTAGACTTATGGATGCCACCCGTTCGATAAAATACGTAACGGTTCAGTATTTCACTGAAAGAATAAACGTTTTGTTTCGAAATGATAGTTTCTGGATTTTATCATATTAATGACCTAAGGCTCGTATTTCTGTGTGTTTATTATAATTAAGTCTATGATTTGATATTTGATAGAGCAGTCTGACTGAGCGGTGGTAGGCAGCAGCTTACTCGTAAGCAATCATTAAACAGCACTTTCCTGCGTTTGCCAGCAGCTCTTCGCAATGCTTTTAGTACAGCTCTGTTTATGACTTCAAGCCTATCAACTCCCGAGATTAGGCTGGCAATATTATAGAACATAAGAACATACAATAGTCAAAGGTATATGAAATCCAAATGGTATAGGGAGAAATAGTCCTATAATTCCTATAACAACTACAACCTAAAACTTCTTAACTGGGAATATTGAAGAGTCATGTTAAAAGGAACCACCAGCTTTCATATGTTCTGAGCAAGGAACCTTTAAACGTTAGCTTTTTTACATGGCACATATTACACTTTTAATTTCTTCTCTAACACTGTGTTTTTGCATGTTTGATTATTTATGAGACTAAATTGACTTTTAAAATAAGTGTTAATTCGGTATTGTTTTAATTGTCATTATTACAAATATATACAAAAATCAGCAGATTAATCGGTATCGGCTATTTTTGGTCCTCCAATAATCGGTATCGGCGTTGAAAAATCATAAATGATTGACCTCTAGTCTACACCCCACTCCAGTTTTAAAACAAAACATGTAAAAGCATTGGCAGAATCTCATTGTTCCAAAACACATTGCCAATGCAAGCATATGATAACATTTAAAGTATAAAATACTCATTGGAAGGTATTGAAAAGCCTCTGTCTGAAACATTGGCAGGTTTAAGACCCTGATATACAGTTCTCTGCAGTTCCCAAAATAATCGCATCAGTATGACTAACTCTCCAGCACCTATATCCAAGGAGATGTTGTTTTGTTTTTTGACACATAGAAATAGTATTATGGAACGTTGACTTGAATGGAGATGTTCCATTCTAGTAATTATATTTCTGTTTTTGACCCTGTCCACTGCTCAGCTTGTCTTTACATGGTCATTAGTTCTCATCAATGTTCTGGGGCAACCTTGAGATGACAGAGGCATGGTTTGTCAGACAGAACCACTGTGATCAAAGGATTAACACACTACAGTACACTAACCCGCTGCTAATCAGGTATGGACAGACTTGGCAGGCAGCTGAACACTCAGTCTTCAGTGAAGGGGATAAGAAAGGAGAAAGAATCAAAACAACTTCTGAGACAAAATGTCCAGAACTCAAAATTAATGACTGATATCACGACATGACTGATGTCATACACTTTGATAAGGCAAAATCTGCGTCAGCTGCTATTTTATGAACTACTCAATAACATCCTACAGAACGAGTGCAGAGCAACAGACCAAAAAGTGGTGGTGGGGGGGGGGGTCTCTCTGGCGAACTGACTTATTGCTGTATGGCTCTTTGAGATAAGTGATGGAAACTGAATTGGTACAGTATGAGTCACTTAGCCAGGCTACATCCATGCAACGCCTTTGGAAAGTTGTGGTTGTGCTGACCAGCCGTTTCCTTTCCTCTCCTCGAGTACTGCCGGAATTAATGAGCCACTTCCCTCTTTACCCCCGTCTCCCTGGGGCATCTAACGGGCCTTACTTTCTCACACCAACCCTGCCAAAGGAGGGTATGTGTCAAAGCACACACTCACACACACTCTCTCTCGCTCAAGCACACGCACACACTGAACTCAAACCCCAGAGACAAACTTGTTTAGGTGCATCTCAAGGAGTTTCTCAACTCTCTATTTACATGGTGAGTGTCTGTTCTGTTCTCTTTCAAAAACTTCAGTGATGTTACCAAAAGATAACAAAGTGTCAATCTAAGAATGCCAGAGAAAAAAGATTGTAATAACATTATTACAAACGTAACTGAAGAAGTCACAGCTAACATTAACCTCTCACACTGCCTGTTGTTTGAGTATATGCTCTCTGTCTAGACAATGCATTTTAGTCTACTGCATCATTTTAGGTGGCAGATAGCCTAGTGGTTAGAGCGTTGGGCAAGTAACCAAAAGGTTGCTGGATCGAGTCCCTGAGCTGAAAAGGTAAAAATATGTCATTCTGCCCCTGAACAAGGAAGTTAACCCACTGTTCCTCGGTAGGCTGTCATTGTAAATAAAAATTTGTTCTTAACTGACTTGCCTAGTTAAATAAAAATCTGTTGTGAATCAATGATCACTTATAATGGCGCCGGACGGGATGGCTGCAGTTTTATGGGCTCCTAACCAAGTGTGCTATTTTGTTTGTTTTTTCGCATTGTTTGTAACTTATTTTGTACATAAAGTTGCTGCTAAAGTCACTTATGACCAAAAAGAGCATCTGGACATCAGAACAGCGATTACTCACCTTAACGAGTCCGACACAAAGGATATACTTGCTTTCCGGAGACAAGGCCAAAATCCCCGTCATTTGCGTGAGAAAAAGGCGGAGACACAGAGGGAGAAGGTCGAGGGTGCCTTGTGAGGATTCGGTGGCGAGTGAGTAAATCGCCACTAACAATGGTTCTATTGGCCAACGTCCAATCACTGGAAAACAAACTCGATGCTCTACGGTCGAGACTATCCTACCAACGGGACATAAAAAACTGTAATATCTTATGTTTCACGGAGCTGTGGCTGAACGATGACACGGATAATATAGAGCTGGTTCGGTTTTCCTTGCTTCGGCAGGACAGAGCAGTAATGTCTGGTAAGACGAGGGGCAGGGTTATGTCTACTAGTCAATAACTGTTGGTGCGCAATGTATAATATTAAAGAAGTCTTGAGGTATTGCTCGCCTGAGGTAGAGTACCTTATGATAAGCTGTAGACCACACTATCTACCAAGACAGTTCTCATATATATTGTGCGTTTCTGTCTATTTACCACCACAAACAGTTGCTGGCATTAAGACCGCACTCAACGAGCTGTGTAAGGCCATAAGCAAACAAGAAAATGCTCATCCAGAAGCAGTGCTCCTAGTGGCCGTGGACTTTAATGCAGGCAAACTTAAATCTGTTTCACCTAAGTTTTACCACCATGTCACATGTGCAACCATAGGACAAAAACTCTAGACCACCTTTACTCCACACACAGAGACACATATAAAGCTTTCCCTCGCCCTCCATTTGGTAAATCTGACCATAATTATATCCTCCTGATTCCTGCTTACAAGCAAAAACTAAACTAAAGCAGGAAGTAACAGTGACTGGCTCAATATGGAAGTGGTTAGATGACGCGGATTCTACGCAACATGACTGCGCTCCCGAGTGGAGCTGCGGTCTAAGGCACTGCATCTCAGTGTTAGAGGCGTCACTACAGACACCCTGGTTTGATTCCAGACAGTATCACAACCGGCTGTGTTTGGGAGTCCTATAGGGTGGTGCACAGCATCAGCAGGCTGTCATTGTAACTACGAATTTGTTATTAACTAACTTGCCCAGTTATATAAAAGGTAAAAAAAAAAAACATTTTGCTAGCACAGACCGGAATATGTTCTGTGATTCAGCTAATGGCATTGATGAGTATACCACCTCAGTCACCGGCTTCATCAATAAGTGCATCTACGACGTCGTCCCCACAGTGACCGTACGTACAGTTAAAGTCGGAAGTTTACATACACTTAGGTTGGAGTCATTAAAACTCGTTTTTCAACCACTCCACAAATTTCTTGTTAACAAACTATAGTTTTGGCAAGTCATTAAGGGCATCTACTTTGTGCATGACAAGTCATTTGTCCAATAATTGTTTACAGACACATTAAATTATAAGTGAACTAATCTATCGCAATTCCACTGGGTCAGAAGTTTACATACACTAAGTTGACTGTGCCTTTAAATAGCTTGGGAAATTCTAGAAAAGGATGTCATGGCTTTAGAAGCTTCTGATAGGCTAATTGACATCATTTGAGTCAATTAGAGGTGTACCTGTGGATGTATTTCAAGGCATACCTTCAAACTCAGTGTCTCTTTGCTTGACATCAAGGGAAAATCTAAAGAAATCAGCCAAGACCTCAGAAAAAAATCTACATAAAAATCTACATTGACATAACCTGAAAGGCTGCTCAGCAATGAAGAAGCCACTGCTTCAAAACCACCATAAAAAAGCCGGACTACGGTTTGCAACTGCACATGGGGACAAAGATTGTACTTTTTGGAGAAATGTCCTCTGGTGTGATGAAACAAAAATATAAATGTTTGGCCATAATGACCATCGTTATGTTTGGAGGAAAAAGGGGGAGGCAAGCCGAAGAACACCATCCCAACCGTGAAGCACGGGGGTGGCAGCATCATGTTGTGGGGGTGCTTTACTGCAGGAGGGACTGTTGCACTTCACAAAATAGATGGCATCATGAGGTAGGAAAATTACGTGGATATATTGAAGCAACATCTCAAGACATCAGTCAGGAAGTTAAAGCTTGCTCGCAAATGGGTCTTCCAAATGGACAATGACCCCAAGCATACTTCCAAAGTTGTGGCAAAGTGGCTTAAGGACAACAAAGTCAAGGTATTGGAGTGGCCATCACAAAGCCCTGACCTCAATACTAGAAAAATTTGTGGGCAGAACTTAAAAAGCGTTTTTTTCACCTTTCAGTTAAAAAAAAGTCACCACTGCCAGCATATTTCAATGACGAGGAATGGGTCACAAAACTTGCTTACCTGTGCGACATATTCAACCTGCTCAACGAACACAATCTGCCACTTCAGGGGAGAATGACAACGGTCTGTAAGTTGGCAGATAAAGTGGTTGCATTCAAAGCAAAACGGGAACTGTGGGGACGGTGTGTGGATAGGGGCATATTTGACGTGTTCCAAACATTAGCAGGGATTTTGGGAGAGACTGAGACTGGGCCGTCTTTCTCCCAGATGGTGCGCAATCACCTAGCTTCACTGTCAACGGAGCTTGAGCATTACTTCCCAACCGCCAACGACCCACAAAGTGCGAAGGAATGGATCTGTGACCCATTTGTGAATGTTCCAGGTGAATCGTCCATCTCCATGCAGGAAGAAGATCAACTCCTTGTGGTTGCAAATGACGGTGGCCTTAAAAGTATGTTTGAGATAAAGTAATCTCTGCCGACCTTCTGGTTTTCAATCAAGGCGGAATATCCTGAGAGAGCCACAAAAGCACTTAAAACGTTGCTTCCATTTCCAACATCCTATCTCTGCGAAGCAGTGACGGCAACAAGAACGAAATTACAGAGTAGACTGGACACAAGGAACATGTCACTGTCTAACAATCAACTGTCTTGTTGCTGGGAAACAAACAGCGACATGGTGAGTTGCAATGTCTTTATTATATGGTCATTAGATAAAAAAAATATGCACTTTATGTTTTTATAATATCACGGTAGACCTACTTGAACTAAAGTCAGGGAAAATATTGTCTATATGAGACCTGTCCGTGGTGCAAAAAAAATGTTGGGGACCGCTGCTCTAGAGGACACCAAGGGAAAGGTCAAGAGAAAGATATTGGCTGGCTTTCAACACCCCCTCTACTCCATTCGAATGCTTTTCGTTTCATATGGCCTAGTACATCTGTATGCATAATTTTCCATTTATACACAATCACAATAGGGCTTTGGTTTTCTCATTGGTGATTTTACAAGCCGATCTTAAAATGTATTGCGTGGACTGGTCACCACTCAGTTATAGAGGTTATTATTACTAATATTATAAAATCACTAGACTCTTTACATAGGCGTGCTACATTTGGCCTTCATTATCAGTGTTTTCCAGGAAGCAGACCTTACTTTTCTCCATGTAATCCAAGATAAGTGACGCCTGGCAAAACTCTCTTCCTCTTTGCTTTCCTTCAACCGCACTCCTCTCTCCCTAAAGGTTATATTGAGTTCTCCTCCTAGGTGACAAAAAACAGACCCAGTAAGTGGGAATAAGTTGTAGAGTCAAGTTTTCATACAGCATCACAGAATGAGCCATGGGCTAGACAATCTGAAATGTCAGAATGGAGTGAAACAAGTCATTACCCTGTTCATTCTTTGTGCAATACTCATCATGGCCCTAAAGTTGCATATAGGTATCACCATCTTGCTATGTTTTTGTTTACTCACAAGAGGACAAGAAATACAAACGGACCTGATGGTCCTGGCTGCAGTGGTAGACTAAACTAACAAGTAATGTGGCCGACTAATATGAACGCATTAAAAATGGAGTAGCCTATGCTATTTTAGTTAGTTGACCATGAGCATCCATCCCATCAGTTGTTGACCTTGTCCCCTTGCACCTGTTATTATCGCCATAGGTCATTTCCCTGAGATTTTACACTTCAGCACTCGCAGGTTCTCCCCCGGTCTGTCAACACAGTCAGTGTCAGTCACATGCTCATCCCCAACAGCCAAATATGTAAGTAAATGTCTCTAGTCTCGTTAAATTGTCGCTATTAATCCACCAGCATAACTCTACTGTAGAACTAAACGCTTTAAAACATTTAAACGTTTTTAAAAGTTCGACGAAATGGGACAAATGTGTAGCGATGAGAATAGTGATGATTGGTTGTTGTTGTAAATGTGGAAGCACATGTGAATGAGAAGACGTTGCAGGTGCGACAAAACATCAAAGCTATCCGCCTGTATTTGACATACCAACCATATCCCATGGCTGGGTCATTGCTATTCTCATTGCCATTTGTTGTTAGTTACAAATATTTCAAATATAACTGCCCTGTGAAGATAGCAAGAATGAAGTCGTTCGTGCTCGCCGGGTTAAACGCGGTCATGTTAAACTTTAGGAAAAACATATAACATTTGCTAGAAAACTCTCTTGTACGGAGAGCCACAATGTTTGTTATTCTAATCTTCAGCAAGCTATTGATAGCTGGCTATATTGTAAATAGGTTGATAGGTATGTCTGAAGCGCCTTTGCAGGTACTGCTTCAGCGAGGCTAGCTAGCACTCAATATATGGAAGTTGAAAAAATCTGTAAAAAAAAAAAATCTGTAAATGGTCATTTCGTTCGTGGTCCCCGTTGCTCAGTCATCCATTCCCCAATTGTATCATATCTTTTACATCCCGTTGTATTATCGGTCCACAGTGAGCTAACTACAGATCAAATGCAGCAGATATGAAGATCACCAGCCAGCCAGACTGAGGTTGCAAATCGAGGCATCCTTAACAGATGCGCCTCTGCTCTGTTTGCTTCAACCTTCTCTCCCTCTGCCGAATATGTATCCAGCGGAATAGCTAAATATTACTCGATACCATATACAATTCGTCGTTTTCTTGTATTACATTTCACACACATAGGCTACGGCTATCATCACCCTGAGAATACGCATGTATAGACATTTTTTATTTTTTACCTTGGAGATGCGTAGGGTCGCGTTGCCGTGTCGTACAAGTTCCCTGCGCTCAGCATCTACCGCTGAGAGAGCTCTGTGCTGTAGGGAGTATTTGCAGCATGCCTATTCGGGGGGCGGCACCTGCAGGGGCGCAGGAGCAGACAGTTCCCCAGCGCCCTATTAGCAGGCAAGGAATATATTTTTCACCAGTCGTGCTGCTGGATGATTTTTGTGTTCTAAGGTTGGGACAGATTTGTTTTCACTTTTCAATTAGCCTAGCTAACTAATTGAGATCATGATAGTAGCCTTAGCTAACAGTTAGGTAAGTAGTTACTAACTTTTATTTTGCCCTAATTTAACAATGGTAAATCAACATCTAACGAACTCCATGCCATTGGGAAACTAATAGGTAAAACACAAGGTAATAAAACCTTGCAATTAAAGGTGTACTATGCAGAAGTCACTCCACCATTTCCTGGTTACTAATGTTTGAACAGTTTGCCTAATTTCAGTTGGTGACAAAACAAGCAAATATAGTGTCAAATGTAAACTGCTTAGAAATATATTTTGCAAAACCACAAGTATTGTATTTTCAGCTGTTTGAAGCTGATGTAAAAAAATAACGAAAGTAAAAACCTCAAAAAACTAAATTTAAGAACGGGAAGTGTAACGGATGTGAAATAGCTAGCTTGTTAGCGGTGGTGCGCGCTACGTCACTTGCTCTGAGACCTTGAAGTAGTGGATCCCCTTGCTCTGCAAGGGCCACAGCTTTTGTGGAGCGATGGGTAACGATGCTTCGTGGGTGACTGTTGTTGATGTGTGCAGAGGGTGCCTGGTTCGCGCCTGGGTTTGGGTGAGGGGACGGTTTAAAGTTATACTGTTACAGAAGCATATAAATAATGCACATAGAACAGATATTCTGCTTCTTAGACTGCTTTCAATGAGAATGACAGATCTATAACTCATGTGAATTTAACACACAAACACACACGCAGAGAAATACAGTAGGAGTACACCAGCAATCGCGCATCCATACACACATACCTGAATGTTTTCATTGCTGAATGTTCACAGATGGAGAGTTGTTCTCTTTTTTCCACCACATAGAAGAACAGAGAAACCAAAAGACCCCCATAATATTGACACAGATGTTGCAAATAACTGAATCCCCCAAAACTGAGGGAGGGAAGTGGCATTTTCGGTCTGCCTCAACCTGTGTATTCCCACAACAGAAAGAATTCCAATAGTAGGTTATAACGTCTGTGATTCACCCATTCTAACGTTTCAATATAGGTCTATTGCCTAATTTATTTGTAATGGCCCTTCTGCCTGCTGTTACTATGCTCCCTTGGTGATTGACCCAACTATATGCTCATGTTTACAGAGCCAGCGTCACAAATGGCACCCTATTAGAGCCCTATTGGCCCTGGTCAAAAGTTGTTGAGTAGTTGCAATTGCTAATTAGCACTAGCACAATGATGGGAAGTTTATGGTAACTGCTAGCATGCTAGTAGATACCACAGACATTCAGTCATTGCGCTCACGCTAGTTAGCATTGACTTCAGGGACTACCTCTAACTTCCTTCATACTGGATGCAGACAAATATAAATGGTATCCGATAGTTCATCTGACTCTGGGGAAATAAAAAACTGCTTCCTTACCAAAATCCCAAAGTATTCCTTTAACTTCAATTTACTTATCTGCTTCCTGTAACCTAGCCATTGTTTGAGTCTGTGGCCAGCAGCCCATAGTCATCTCCTGTGGGCCATTATATATGTAAGAACAACATTAATACGGCAAGTCATAGTGTGCATGTCCAGTATGTGTGTGACAAGGGACCCACCATGGTCTCTATTGTATGTGTATGTATGTGCAATAAAACCCTTGTAAATAATTACCGTAGGTCTATACCAC
Source organism: Oncorhynchus gorbuscha (assembly GCF_021184085.1). Lineage (NCBI taxonomy): Eukaryota > Metazoa > Chordata > Actinopteri > Salmoniformes > Salmonidae > Oncorhynchus > Oncorhynchus gorbuscha. The sequence goes on from NC_060179.1 coordinate 39,054,570, forward strand.
AGCTGTATAGATAGAACCTTTGGCTGACATGTAGACTTTGCTGAGACCTGGCCCTCTGAATTGGAGGAGAGAAGTTGGAGATACAAGCTGAACAGAGGAGAGGAGAGCGAGGCTAATCTCATCCACCACCCGGCTCTAGCAATTGAGCTTGGGGATGAGGTTATGGGATTTAAGATTATCAAATCATAATGTCCTCTATATTAGCAATTCCAGTACATAAGCTTATATAATACAAAACAAGATATATAAATGATGAGTTTAACAGTGTCACTGAAGTTCATTGGTTTGTTTTTGAACCAATCTGTTACTCATTGTTCAGGCTATGTCTTTGCCTTGCTGTCTTCATATCTGCACTTAATGTTCTTGCTCACTTTGTTTCATGTTGTAATAACTATATGTTCTTAAGATGTGATGCACTGTAATATGCAACAAGCTGGATTCAGATGGTGATGTAATGCCAGGCCTTTCTTTGTGCTCGATGCTGAGTTCTGGCGTGCTTCCCAAATGGCAGAGGAGAGGCATTTGAACCTCACAATTTTGGGGGGTCAGAAATTCCTTCTGGAACATGTGGATGTCACGTGCCTTAATAACAAACTTGTATGCAATCTGTAAATACGATCATTACATTACATTTACATTGGTTAAATTACGAGCCTAGTTGGTTCAGCCACGGGAAAAGAGAGGAACCTTTCACGCTAGCCATGATTGACTGACATAATGAATGGGCTGGACATGCCGAGAGTTGAGTTTGGATTGGTCTGTCATGTAGCACTCTTCTGTCTATAGCATGAGCTGGTCAGTATGTGTTGGTAATTATTTCCAACAGCCTTTTTTAAAGATATCATGTAGTAGATCTGCTAAAGTGTTACTCTCTTCTTTCTGGAGAACCGAATTTTGAAATCAGTGGAATGCCCAATGGAATTAAAGTATGATAGAAATTCTGCCGTTTGATTGAAAATATGCAGAGGGCGTCAAAAACTGAACAAACAGAAAGAAGGCTGTTGTATAAAACATCTGTTTCCTGATTACATCTTCAAACTAACTGGCATTCGTGACAGAGTGGGAGAAGCATCCATCCATATATGGTTTAAGATTGTCTAGCTAGCTACATTTTCAGATATTTTACGTTTCACATTTTGCCATGAAGTTGTTTTCATTTCAAGTTAGTGTATTGTTCGCTAACTAGCTAATGTTAGCTGGCTGGCTCGCTAGCTACCGTTACGTATATGATCTGTGTAGTAATATTATTTAAATCTCAGAGCCATTTGCATTGCTAGTTATGGCCTAATAATAGCTAGCTAGCTAACATTGAACCTGCTTGGTTAGCTACTTGCAGATTCAACATTATGAGTTGGGATTATGGTTCATTGTTTAGCTAGCTAGCTAGTTACATGTCTAAACAAAATACTCAACTTTTCAAGTAACCATTTCACTACACCTGCTGTATCCTTTGCGTGTGACAAATACGCTTAGAATGTATTTGACATATTATGTGTTTACCAGAGACGGTAATGTGAAGAACATGACCTGCACCAAAGTCCAATTAGGATATAATGTTAGGCCAACTAGACCGTATCCAAGTTTTTTTTTAATTGTCACACAAAGCTATTTTCTGTAATTGGCTCATAATTATTTGTAAACAATGATTTTGTAGTGAGGTTATTTTCCTGTAATAATCAAGTCAAATGAGCTGAAGTGAAGACGTTGTCAGCTATATGATGGGGCGGCAGGGTAGCTGACAAGGTACAAATCTGTCGCTCTGCCCCTGAACAGGCAGTTAACCCACTGTTCCCAGGCCGTCATTTAAAATAAGAATGTGTTCTTAACTGACTTGCCTGGTTAAATAAAGGTAAAATTTTAAATAAAAGAAAAATGATATGGTGATTATTTGAACAAGCTAGAAAGAGACCAAAACATAGCTTAGAAAGTTGCTTTTAGTTGCCTGGTTTGCTAGATTGACATATACTAAATTCATTTTTAAACGTGTGGGTTTATTGGTGTTAAAATGCTATTTTTGGACTACCAGGCTGCTGATGTCATGCACCCTGTAGTTTTTGTGTTTATACTATTTCATAATGACAGCATCAGTCAAGTTTGATGTCGGACGACAATAGAATGTTCATGATGTCACTGCGATAACTGTCAATATACGTAGAATAAACCAGCCTATAGTCTTGAAATATTTGGTTGTTTAGTATATGACCTCACATGTGAATCCTTAAACAGATGGGTGGGGCTAAGGCTTAAGAGGGTGTAAACCAGGGGTGTCAAAGTCAAATGGACGGAGGGCCAAATAAAAAATTTAGCTACAAGCCGAGGGCCGGACTGTTCGAATGTTCATTGAAATTTTTTAAATGACGCATATAGTCTAGTGAACCTAATTGAACCTACTGAAAACCTAACAAATATATTCCAATATGATCAGATAAATAAAGCAATATTTTCTTATGGCTCTGTCAGTAATCTTTAATTTTCAACAGACACAAAAGACAAATTTCCTTTATATAAAAATCCCCATAACATGAACATTAAATGAAAGAAACCGGTATTCAAGGCACCATCAGTAGCCTATATTTTCTATTTTAGCAAAAGTGGGCTAAATTTACTTCAAAGAAAAAAACAATAATAGCAATTTTCTATCATCCACTCAACTGAAATATTTTTAAAATATAATTGGATTGAAATACAATAAAATAAAGTGCAAAAATCTATTAATCAAAAACAACACTTTGTTTAAGGAGAAGTAACATGCAGTGAAAACAAATATTAAACGTTAACTTTTAAACTTGAACTGAGTAAAAACTCTAAATATGTGATTGCACAGTAATGTTCACTTGTTTGAGGTTGAGGGTGATACTTGGTGGTGTCCCATCTTTTCCACAAGTTCATCAATGTTCGGGGTAAGGCTCTGAGCTGAGGAAATCCTCAGAATTGAGTGGAGGTGTTCAGCAGTAAGTCGACTTCTGTGTGATGTTTTGTTCAAGTTCATCAAAGAAAACAGTTGTTCACACAGGTATGTGCTGCCAAACATAGACAACGTTTGAGCAGCCTGGATGCGCAGCTGGGGCATTGTGTCGGGAGGAAACGGGCGAACTCCGCAGCACCCACTGCCGCATATTTTGCCCTCAGTGCATCATTGCATTGGAGGTCAATCAACTCCATTTGGAGGTTTGGTGGTGAGCTTTCCACGTCAACAGCAAATGGGTTACCGAGCAGTTCCAACCTGCTTTTTTGTGCTTCAAAGTCAGCAAATCGGCGTCGAAAGTCAGCGGCAAGCATACCTATTTTATCAGCCAACTGTGCGCTCGGGAACGCACTGGTAGAGAGCTTCTCTTTCATGGTCTGGCAGCTGGGAAAGTGGCTCAAATTTTCTTTCCGCATCTGCGTCTCCCACAGAGTCAGTTTGGTTTTAAATGCCTTCACTGTACTGTACATATCAGAGATGACACGATCCCGACCCTGCAGCTGCAAGTTCATTGCATTCAGATGACTCGTAATGTCACACAGAAAAGCCATTTCACACAGAAACATTTCGTCTCGGAGTTGTGTTGTGTCTTTCCCTTTGCTGTCCAAGAACAGACAAATCTCCTCACGAAGCTCGAAACATCTTTGAAGCACCTTTCCCTGGCTTAGCCATCGCACCTCTGTGTGATAAGGCAAATCACCATGCTCCGTTTCTAACTCCGTCAGAAATGCCTTGAACTGGCGGTGATTCAAACCTTTGGCTCTGATAAAGTTAACTGTGCGCGTGATGATGCTCATTACATGCTCCATTTTCAAGGCTTTACCGCACAACGCTTCCTGGTGTATGATACAATGATAAGCTGTCAGCTCACCTGTCGCGTTTTCCTCTTGCATCTTTTCCCGTATCTTCCCCACCAGTCCGCTCCTGTGTCCACACATCGCAGGTGCTCCGTCGGTTGTCAAACCCACAAGTTTTTCCCAAGGCAGCTCCATCTCATTTACACATCTTGACACCTCTTCATACAAATCATGCCCCGTAGTTGTGCCATGCATAGGACGTAAAGCCAAAAACTCCTCTGTCACGCTTAGGCTGGAGTCCACTCCGCGGATGAAAATTGACAACTGGGCAATGTCAGAAATGTCGGTGCTCTCATCCACAGCCAAGGAATATGCAATGAAATCTTTTCCCTTTTTCACAAGCTGCTCTTTTAGATTGATGGACAACTGGTCTACTCTCTCGGCAATGGTGTTTCTGCTCAGACTCACATTGTTATGCAGGTGAATGAGGACCCAAAAGCGACTTGGCGAAAACAGAGTTTTTAATCCAGTAAAGAAACTTTACAAAACAAAAGGCATAATACTACTCGTAAAGACGAGAACAGACTGGAGACTTGATCAAGAACTGCGGGTTGCCTCGGGAAGGCACTTGAACCTAGCAGACTCAGACACCTGCTCACCACGCAGCATCTGAGGGAAACACGACACGACAGGGCAATACATAGACACAGCACGGTGAATATTAGACAAGGATCCGACAGGGCAGGAACGGAAAACAAGGAGAGAAATAGGGACTCTAATCAGGGAAAAGGATCGGGAACAGGTGTGGGAAGACTAAATGATTGATTAGGGGAATAGGAACAGCTGGGAGCAGGAACGGAACGATAGAGAGAAGAGAGAGCGAGAGAGTGAGAGAGGGAGGGGGAGAGAGAGGGATAGAAAGAGGGAAAGAACCTAATAAGACCAGCAGAGGGAAACGAATAGAAGGGGAAGCACAGGGACAAGACATGATAATCAATGACAAAACATGACAGTACCCCCCCACTCACCGAGCGCCTCCTGGCGCACTCGAGGAGGAACCCTGGCGGCAACGGAGGAAATCATCAATAAGCGAACGGTCCAGCACGTCCCGAGACGGAACCCAACTCCTCTCCTCAGGACCGTAACCCTCCCAATCCACTAAGTATTGGTGACCCCGTCCCCGAGAACGCATGTCCATGATCTTACGTACCTTGTAAATAGGTGCGCTCTCGACAAGGACGGGAGGGGGGGAGGGAAGACGAACGGGGGTGCGAAGAAAAGGCTTGACACAGGAGACATGGAAGACAGGATGGACGCGACGAAGATGTCGCGGAAGAAGCAGTCGCACAGCGACAGGATTGACGACCTGGGAGACACGGAACGGACCAATGAACCGCGGAGTCAACTTACGAGAAGCTGTCGTAAGAGGAAGGTTGCGAGTGGAAAGCCACACTCTCTGGCCGCAACAATACCTTGGACTCTTAATCCTGCGTTTATTGGCTGCCCTCACCCTCCTCCAGGTGCGCTCACAACGTTGGACAAACGCTTGAGCGGAGGGAACGCTGGACTCGGCAAGCTGGGATGAGAACAGAGGAGGCTGGTAACCCAGACTACTCTGAAACGGAGATAACCCGGTAGCAGACGAAGGAAGCGAGTTGTGAGCGTATTCTGCCCAGGGGAGCTGTTCTGCCCAAGACGCAGGGTTTCTGAAAGAAAGGCTGCGTAGTATGCGACCAATCGTCTGATTGGCCCTCTCTGCTTGACCGTTAGACTGGGGATGAAACCCGGAAGAGAGACTGACGGACGCACCAATCAAACGACAGAACTCCCTCCAAAACTGTGACGTGAATTGCGGACCTCTGTCTGAAACGGCGTCTAACGGGAGGCCATGAATTCTGAACACATTCTCGATGATGATTTGTGCCGTCTCCTTTGCGGAAGGAAGTTTAGCGAGGGGAATGAAATGTGCCGCCTTAGAGAACCTATCGACAACCGTAAGAATCACAGTCTTCCCCGCAGACAAAGGCAGACCGGTAATGAAGTCTAGGGCGATGTGAGACCATGGTCGAGAAGGAATGGGGAGCGGTCTGAGACGACCGGCAGGAGGAGAGTTACCCGACTTAGTCTGCGCGCAGTCCGAACAAGCAGCCACGAAACGGCGCGTGTCACGCTCCTGAGTCGGCCACCAAAAGCGCTGGCGAATAGACGCAAGAGTGCCTCGAACACCGGGATGACCAGCTAACTTGGCAGAGTGAGCCCACTGAAGAACAGCCAGACGAGTGGAAACAGGAACGAAAAGGAGGTTACTAGGACAAGCGCGCGGCGACGCAGTGTGCGTGAGTGCTTGCTTAACCTGTCTTTCAATTCCCCAGACTGTTAACCCGACAACACGCCCATAAGGAAGAATCCCCTCGGGATCAGTAGAAGCCACAGAAGAACTAAACAGACGGGATAAGGCATCAGGCTTGGTGTTTTTGCTACCCGGACGGTAAGAAATCACAAACTCGAAACGAGCGAAAAACAACGCCCAACGAGCTTGACGGGCATTAAGTCGTTTGGCAGAACGGATGTACTCAAGGTTCTTATGGTCTGTCCAAACGACAAAAGGAACGGTCGCCCCCTCCAACCACTGTCGCCATTCGCCTAGGGCTAAGCGGATGGCGAGCAGTTCACGGTTACCCACATCATAGTTGCGCTCAGATGGCGACAGGCGATGAGAAAAATAAGCGCAAGGATGAACCTTATCGTCAGACTGGAAGCGCTGGGATAGAATGGCTCCCACGCCTACCTCTGAAGCGTCAACCTCGACAATGAATTGTCTAGTGACGTCAGGAGTAACGAGGATAGGAGCGGACGTAAAACGTTCTTTTAGAAGATCAAAAGCTCCCTGGGCGGAACCGGACCACTTAAAACACGTCTTGACAGAAGTAAGAGCTGTGAGAGGGGCAGCAACTTGACCGAAATTACGAATGAAACGCCGATAGAAATTAGCGAAACCTAAAAAGCGCTGCAACTCGACACGTGACCTTGGAACGGGCCAATCACTGACAGCTTGGACCTTAGCGGAATCCATCTGAATGCCTTCAGCGGAAATAACGGAACCGAGAAAAGTAACGGAGGAGACATGAAAAGAGCACTTCTCAGCCTTTACGTAGAGACAATTCTCTAAAAGGCGCTGTAGAACACGTCGAACGTGCTGAACATGAATCTCGAGTGACGGTGAAAAAATCAGGATATCGTCAAGATAGACAAAAACAAAGATGTTCAGCATGTCTCTCAGAACATCATTAACTAATGCCTGAAAAACAGCTGGCGCATTGGCGAGACCAAACGGCAGAACCCGGTACTCAAAATGCCCTAACGGAGTGTTAAACGCCGTTTTCCACTCGTCCCCCTCTCTGATGCGCACGAGATGGTAAGCGTTACGAAGGTCCAACTTAGTAAAGCACCTGGCTCCCTGCAGAATCTCGAAGGCTGATGACATAAGGGGAAGCGGATAACGATTCTTAACCGTTATGTCATTCAGCCCTCGATAATCCACGCAGGGGCGCAGAGTACCGTCCTTCTTCTTAACAAAAAGAACCCCGCCCCGGCCGGAGAGGAAGAAGGCACTATGGTACCGGCGTCAAGAGACACAGATAAATAATCCTCGAGAGCCTTACGTTCGGGAGCCGACAGAGAGTATAGTCTACCCCGAGGAGGAGTGGTCCCCGGAAGGAGATCAATACTACAATCATACGACCGGTGAGGAGGAAGGGAGTTGGCTCGGGACCGACTGAAGACCGTGTGCAGATCATGATATTCCTCCGGCACTCCTGTCAAATCGCCAGGTTCCTCCTGAGAAGTGGGGACAGAAGAAATGGGAGGGATGGCAGACATTAAACACTTCACATGACAAGAAACGTTCCAGGATAGGATAGAATTACTAGACCAATTAATAGAAGGATTATGACATACTAGCCAGGGATGACCCAAAACAACAGGTGTAAAAGGTGAACGAAAAATCAAAAAAGAAATAGTCTCACTGTGGTTACCAGATACTGTGAGAGTTAAAGGTAGTGTCTCAAATCTGATACTGGGAAGATGACTACCATCTAAGGCAAACATGGGCGTAGGCTTGTCTAACTGTCTGAAAGGAATGTCATGTTTCCGAGCCCATGCTTCGTCCATGAAACAACCCTCAGCCCCAGAGTCAATCAAGGCACTGCATGTAGCACCGAACCGGTCCAGCGTAGATGGACCGACATAGTAGTACAGGATCTAGATGAAGAGACCTGAGTAGTAGCGCTCACCAGTAGCCCTCCGCTTACTGATGAGCTCTGGCCTTTACTGGACATGAATTGACAAAATGTCCATCAAATCCGCAATAGAGGCACAGGCGGTTGGTGATCCTCCGTTCCCTCTCCTTGGTCGAGATGCGAATACCTCCCAGCTGCATGGGCTCAGTCTCTGAGCCAGAGGAGGGAGATGGTTGCGATGCGGAGCAGGGAAACACCGTTGACGCGAGCTCTCTTCCACGAGCTTGGTGACGAAGATCTACCCGTCGTTCTATGCGGATGGCGAGAGCAATCAAAGAGTCCACACTGGAAGGAACCTCCCGAGAGAGAATCTCATCCTTGACCACTGCGTGGAGTCCCTCCAGAAAACGAGCGAGCAGCGCCGGCTCGTTCCAGTCACTAGAGGCAGCAAGAGTGCGAAACTCTATAGAGTAATCCGTTATGGATCGATCACCTTGGCATAGGGAAGCCAGGGCCCTAGAAGCCTCCCCACCAAAAACTGAACGGTCAAAAACCCGAATCATCTCCTCTTTAAAGTTCTGGTAATTGTTAGAACAATCAGCCCTTGCCTCCCAGATAGCTGTGCCCCACTCTCGAGCCCGGCCAGTAAGGAGTGAAATGACGTAAGCAACCCGAGTTCTCTCGCTAGAGTATGTGTTGGGTTGGAGAGAGAACACAATATCACACTGGGTGAGAAAGGAGCGGCACTCCGTGGGCTGCCCGGAGTAGCAAGGTGGGTTATTAACCCTAGGTTCCGGAGGCTCGGCAGGCCAGGAAGTAACAGGTGGCACGAGACGAAGACTCTGGAACTGTCCAGAGAGGTCGGAAACCTGAGCGGCCAGGTTCTCCACGGCATGGCGAGCAGCAGACAATTCCTGCTCGTGTCTGCCGAGCATGGCTCCTTGGATCTCGACGGCAGTGTTACGAGCATCTGTAGTCGCTGGGTCCATTCCTTGGTCGGATCCTTCTGTTATGCAGGTGAATGAGGACCCAAAAGCGACTTGGCGAAAACAGAGTTTTTAATCCAGTAAAGAAACTTTACAAAACAAAAGGCATAATACTACTCGTAAAGACGAGAACAGACTGGAGACTTGATCAAGAACTGCGGGTTGCCTCGGGAAGGCACTTGAACCTAGCAGACTCAGACACCTGCTCACCACGCAGCATCTGAGGGAAACACGACACGACAGGGCAATACATAGACACAGCACGGTGAATATTAGACAAGGATCCGACAGGGCAGGAACGGAAAACAAGGAGAGAAATAGGGACTCTAATCAGGGAAAAGGATCGGGAACAGGTGTGGGAAGACTAAATGATTGATTAGGGGAATAGGAACAGCTGGGAGCAGGAACGGAACGATAGAGAGAAGAGAGAGCGAGAGAGTGAGAGAGGGAGGGGGAGAGAGAGGGATAGAAAGAGGGAAAGAACCTAATAAGACCAGCAGAGGGAAACGAATAGAAGGGGAAGCACAGGGACAAGACATGATAATCAATGACAAAACATGACACACATTTAAAAAGAGTTGCCTTTTTTCTGGGCAAACTTCGTCACAAACTTTAATCATGCAGTTTTTGATGAAATCCCCCTCCGTAAATGGCCGGGCTGATTTAGCGATCTCTTCTGCCAAAATAAAACTGGCCTTGACAGCAGCCTGGCCTTGTGATTTGGCTTTTTTGAACAGAGCCTGTCGAGATTTGAGGCCTCGTTTTAATTCCTCTGCCTTTTGTAGCCTTTGTTCCATGTCCATATTCTTGTTTTTGTCCGCGTGTTTCGTTTCATAATGTCGTCTCAGATTATACTCTTTCAGTACCGCCACACTTTCTCCACACAGAAGACACACAGGTTTTCCAGCTACCTCCGTGAACAAATACTCCGACTCCCACCTTGTTTGAAACCCCCGGTTCTCAGTGTCCACCTTCCGTTTTGCCATTTTTGATGGGTATCTGAAAGTTAATTTTACTGTGATGCTGACAACTGCTGTGCCAATAAATATTGAAATGAAGCAGCCTACTGCTCGGTGCGTCACCGTTGCATTGTGGGAAATGTAGTATTGGTGCGTGTAAAAGATCTGCGGGCTGCCGGCTTGCTGCGGTCTGCGGGCCGGTTCTAATAATAAATCAAGATCATCCCAGGGGCCGTAAAAAACCTTCTCGCGGGCCGGATGTGGCCCGCGGGCCTTGACTCTGACATATGTGGTGTAAACGATGTACACGAAGAAGAGCTCTCCAGTAGATGTACAAAACATTCAAGGGCCTCAAAAGTGAGGTTACAAGTTTATGAACTTTCAAAGACGAATTACTTTCCCATTGTTCCGCAACTGTAGTGTATGATATACCATTTTCTAACTCTTGAGTCTCTACTTTTATCCAATGTAAAAAATACAAGTTCAAATTTTGCTACATGAGACCAGATCAAGCCGGTCGATCACATATTATCTTTAACATAGCGTAGCTCAGTGCCACCTGGCAAGCATGTTTATCCTCTCTCTCCATGATCTGCCTCGTTCAGTTCTAGACCCGTATTCATAAAGCATCTCATAGTAGTAGTGCTGATCTAGGATCAGGTTCCCCCTGTCCGTATAATCATATTATGATCTCAAAGATCCTAGATCAGCTGTTATGATAGGGGGGAGGTTAGTGTTAGGCCATAGATAAACACACTATCCAGGTTACACTTCCACACTCCATTCCCCCAGGGTGCAGCAGCAACCTTGCCCAAGTGCTGCCAATTAGGGTGATCAGTCAGAGTGCCAGCTTGGAGAGCCATGAGGCTGCTGGTTGATTTGGTGATCTTAAGGCCTTTCATTTGGTTTGAGTCTTTAGTTTGGGTATGCTTCTTTTGTAGGTTTATTTTTGTCACCATCTGAACAACTACAGTGCCTTGCGAAAGTATTCGGCCCCCTTGAACTTTGCGACCTTTTGCCACATTTCAGGCTTCAAACATAAAGATATAAAACTGTATTTTTTTTGTGAAGAATCAACAACATGTGGGACACAATCATGAAGTGGAACGACATTTGTTGGATATTTCAAACCTTTTTAACATGTCAAAAACTGAAAAATTGGGCCCCTTTACTTTCAGTGCAGCAAACTCTCTCCAGAAGTTCAGTGAGGATCTCTGAATGATCCAATGTTGACCTAAATGACTAATGATGATAAATACAATCCACCTGTGTGTAAACAAGTCTCCGTATAAATGCACCTGCACTGTGATAGTCTCAGAGGTCCGTTAAAAGTGCAGAGAGCATCGTGAAGAACAAGGAACACACCAGGCAGGTACGAGATACTGTTGTGAAGAAGTTTAAAGCCAGATTTGAATACAAAAAGATTTCCCAAGTTTTAAACATCCCAAGGAGCACTGTGCAAGCGATAATATTGAAATGGAAGGAGTATCAGACCACTGCAAATCTACCAAGACCTGGCCGTCCCTCTAAACCTTCAGCTCATACAAGGAGAAGACTGATCAGAGATGCAGCCAAGAGGCCCATGATCACTCTGGATGAACTGCAGAGATCTACAGCTGAGGTGGGAGACTCTGTCCATAGGACAACAATCAGTCGTATATTGCACAAATCTGGCCTTTATGGAAGAGTGGCAAGAAGAAAGCCATTTCTTAAAGATATCCATAAAAAGTGTCATATAAAGTTTGCCACAAGCCACCTGGGAGACACACCAAACATGTGGAAGAAGGTGCTCTGGTCAGATGAAACCAAAATTGAACTTTTTGGCAACAATGCAAAACGTTATGTTTGGCGTAAAAGCAACAGCTCATCACCCTGAACACACCAAAAGACCTGAGACTGGGACGGAGATTTGTCTTCCAACAAGACAATGATCCAAAACATAAAGCAAAATCTACAATGGAATGGTTAAAAAATAAACATATCCAGGTGTTAGAATGGCCAAGTCAAAGTCCAGACCTGAATCTAATCGAGAATCTGTGGAAAGAACTGAACTGCTGTTCACAAATGCTCTCCATCCAACCTCACTGAGCTCGAGCTGTTTTGCAAGGAGGAATGGGAAAAAATGTCAGTCTCTCGATGTGCAAAACTGATAGAGACATACCCCAAGCGACTTACAGCTGTAATCACAGCAAAAGGTGGCGCTACAAAGTATTAACCTAAGGGGGCTGAATAATTTTGCACGCCCAATTTTTCAGTTTTTGATTTGTTAAAAAAGTTTGAAATATCCAATAAATGTCGTTCCACTTCATGATTGTGTCCCACTTGTTGTTGATTCTTCACAACAAAATACAGTTTTATATCTTTATGTTTGAAGCCTGAAATGTGGCAAAAGGTCGCAAAGTTCAAGGGGGCCGAATACTTTCGCAAGGCACTGTACTAATCCGCTTGGGCTCACCAACCCAAAGGCATCAAGACAGAGCTGGTCCTGGACCTAAGGTAAGGTTTCTGTCACTCTGGGCACATGTGCATTCAACGCGGTCCTCAAATGCTGATTTCTCACAAAACTGCACACATTCATTCAGGTTACAGACCAAGATGACAGAAATTGATAAGTCATTGAGAGAGGACATCAGTTCTGTATGTGAATCCATGATAACAATGACAGAGAAATCAGATTATCTTGAGGGACAATCAAGGCAGAGAAAATGGTTGTGGATGGAATTTCAGAATATCCACATGAGACCTGGACGGAGTCTGAGGACAAAGTGAGGCACAGGCCCAGGTGACAGGCCAATAGTGGTCAAATACTTTTCCTCTTGCTTTATTTGCTCTTATCAATATGATTTCCTACCCAGGAAATGGCCGAAATAGTCCATATTAATATATTTAGCCTTAGAAATAATGTTCATGAAATCAATAATTGGCTAACATCGGAGAAAATGTATATATTAGCCATTTATGAGACTCACTTAGATCATGAATTTGTTGATAGAGCAGTTTGAAGTGTTGTGGTTGACGGTTCACTTGGTACATCTCAAGCCTTGTCTTTTGGGGTGTTGCTCTAGGTCACCAAGTGCTAACAGTCAGTATTTAAATAATATGTGTGAAATTTTATTTTACCTTTATTTTACTAGGCAAGTCAGTTAAGAGCAAATTCTTATTTTCAATGATGGCCTAGGAACAGTGGGTTAACTGCCTGTTCAGGGGCAGAATGACAGATTTGTACCTTGTCAAGCTCAGCGGATTTCAACTTGCAACCTTTCGGTTACTAGTCCAATGCTCTAACCACTAGACCACCCTGCCACCCCAAATGCTTGATAGTGTGTGTAAACAGAGGTCTACTTTCTTGGGGACCTGAATATTGACTGTTTTTTATCAAGCTGTCCACTCAAGAGGAAGCTTCTCACTGTAACCAGTGCCTGCAACCTGGTTCAGGTTATTAATCAACACTACAGGAACTAGATCATCCACATGTATTGATAACATTTTTACTGATACTGTAGAACTTTTTTCTAAAGCTGTATCCATGCCCATTACTGTACTTACCCATTGGATACAGTGATCACAATATAGTGGCTAAATCCAGGAATGAAAAAAAAAGCTGCACCTAAAATAATGTATAAGAGGTCACATAAAAGATTTTGCTATGACTCTTATGTGGATGATGTTAAAAATATTTGTTGATCTGATTAATAAGGAGCATCGAGACACTACACTTGATGAAATTGCTTCTTCCAATTATGATGAGGAATTGAAAACTGTATGGTTGAAGAGATGGGGTAAAAGGAGTGGTTAAAAAGTATCGCACATCTGCACATCTGACTGGCTGACTTCCTGCTAATTGAGAAATTATGTGACCAAACTCAACAAAAGAAGAAGAAACTGTATTATGAAACCAAAACAAAGCAAACAGAAAGACATATTCAACTCCATCTTTCATTGAATCAGATGGCTTACTTGTCACAAAACCATTTTATGTTGCCAATTATTTAAATTATTTCTTCATTGGGCAAACTTAGGCAGTAAATGCTAAAAATGAACACTGAGCCATCAAACTCATGAATCAAAAAACAAATAATGAAAGTTTATAAAGTTAGTGTGGGAGGTGTGATTATTATTATTTTATTTTTTAATTTTAGCAGACACTCTTATCCAGAGCAACTTACAGCAGTGAGTGCATACATTTTCATACTGGTCCGCCGCGGGATTCAACCCACAACTCTGGCATTGCAAGTGCCATGCTCTACCAAGTCAACAATGACAAACCCAATCTAAACATGTCAGCACTTATTGTCCAGCATTTGGTTGGCATATCCTATAGGCTTGGTCTAGGGCAAGTTCTCAAAAATAATTGTCAATAAAAGTCTAGCCTAGTTTGTAAGATAATATATACATGTTTTGGAGTGTACCACTTTTGACTAAGAATTCATCGCAAGGGTTCAGATTTATCTTCTTGATTAAAGAAATGTGCTTAAATTGGCGAAGCTATACAGATATTGGATCTTAATTTGATCACTGTTGCAGGAAATTTAAAACATGTAATGTATTTTAGGTTTGAAAATGCTTCTGAAGTTTGTAATTTCCACTTTGAAATGTCAGTCTTGATTGTCCCTTATGAAAAATAGATCAACCCTACAAAAATGTCCATTAATTATAATCCACCTAATAATTCACATATCCTTTTGCCTCAGGATTATTTTTTTGCTGTAGTAAACTTGCTCAAATTAAGCTCCTACATCTGTAATAACTAACCTCATGCAAGGCATCCTCCATGCACCAAAACCATCCATTTCCCTTCAGAGGCCTTACTCCGGACCTATAATTTGAACAGACTATTTCAGGAACCCAAGACTATCCTGTGGCTACTCTATCCTCACATTCTATCACAAAGAACCACAAGATGTCCCAAACCAACCCAAACAATCGGGCCATAGTACTAGTCCAGACACAAAATTGCATCCCAAGTGGCACCCTATTCCCTATGAGCCTTGGTCAAAAGTAGTGCACTTTATAAGGAATATGATGACATTTGGGACACAGGCTGTTTTTCCCGGTACTTTCCAATGGTCATCACTTTTGATTGCCTTTGACACCAATGTCCGGTGAACCAACCAGCACCCTTTGAAACTACGCTCAACATTTCTGACATGGTCTAGCTGCAACACAACAATGTGCTACTGAGTTATTATTTAATATATGTGGTTGAAGTAAAAACAACAAAACAAAATCTCTCGATACCTTTTAAAAGTATGTTGAAAGATGGGAATGATCCATTTTGTGGACGATACATGAATGAGAAAGGAAGAATGATGTAACCTATCCCTCACTATCTAAATCTACTCATTTTTTTCCTCCAGAAAGCTTGTCTTTTATGAAACTCTGCTTTTCACAACAGCAACATTTAAACAAAGCAATTTCTAAATATAGCAACTGCGTAAATCAATATGGTACAAACGCACAGTTTGCGTCCCAAATGCCACCCTATTCCCTATAGTGCAGTACTTTGACCAGGGCCCAGACGCAATAACACTATCTGTCATGTTGTATAACGGCCACAGTAGATGTCTGGTAATGTACCCCCACTGAACCACTTTCAGGCCTCCTCGGGCACGTAATAAACCCATAATCAAACTAGCTCGACACCAACAAAGCAAATCCTTAAATGACTGGGTTTCACAGAGGTAAGCGCCTCCTGTAACAGATAACAGATGGAGTGGGAGGGAGAGAGGGAGGGAGGGAGCCCAGCACTATGTGGTCCGTCTCTGGTCTGATCCTGAAACCTGCCCGGAGCCATGCCTGGGTTTAAATACTATTCTTAATAATTTGGCACCGCATGCTGGCTAAAGCAAACGTTTAAAGTATTTGAAAGATTTTAAGTATTATTTGAACCAATGTATTACCTGAGTCCAGCCTGGTGGTGCAAAGTCACCCAGAGAGGCATCTACTCCAGAGATCAGAGGGCTGCAGCTGTGGGATCTGATTATTGTTATAAGGTAAGGGATCTGTGGACATTCGTGGAGAGTGGGGCCACAGGGGATACTCAACAAAGGGAGAACATGTAAAGCTCCTCACCTCTGAACCGACAGTGCAAACAGCTGCTTATTGTTGATACTGCAGTCACTTTGATCCACTTCCTTGTGAAACAAGCCGCACAACCGCAGTTTTATAAGCTACTGAGCTTCTGTTCTGTGGGGAAAGGTAATTACAGTATCTACGCAATCTACAGTCTCCAACAGATTCTACTATTTGTGTCTCAAATGGTACCCTATTATCTTTACAGTATTCAGTGTTGTGGACAAATATTTTCCCCCTTTCTGATGTTCTCTATTTTTGCTTATTTTTGATAAGGAATGTTATCAGATGTTCAACCAAAACGTAATATTAGAAAAAGGGAACCTGAGTTTACAAATAACAAAACAAATTGATTTGATACTTTATTTTAGTGCCAACTGTAAAGTTTGGCGGAGGACAAATAATGGTCTGGGTCTGTTTTTCATGTTAGTTCCAGTGAAGGGAAATCTTAATGTTGCAGCATACAATGACATTCTAGATGATGCTGTGCTTCCAACTTTGTGTCAACAGTTTGGGGAAGGCCCTTTCCTGTGTCAGCTTGCCAATGCACAAAGCGAAGTCCATACAGAAATGTTTTGTTGAGATCGCTGTGGAATAACTTGACTGGCCTGCACAGAGCCCTGACCTCTAACACCTTTGGGATGAATTAGAACGCCAACTGCGAGCCAGGCTTAATCGCCCCAACATCAGTGCCCAAACTCACTAATGCTCTTGTGGCTGAATGAAAGTCACCACAGCAATCTTCCAACATCTAGTGGAAAGCCTTCCCAGAAGAGTGGAGACTGTTATAGCATATTAATTCCCATAATTTTGGAATGTGATCTTTGATGAGCAGGTGTCCACATACTTTTGGTCATGTAGTGTAGGCCCTGGTCAAACAGTGCACTATATAGGGAATAAGATGCCATTTGGGACAGAATTTATGTGAATGTCTCAATAACTTATTATGTGAAGTTAATAAAGATGTTAAAGTAAAGACATGGACTGTTTTTTACTGCAGTGCTTTCTTTTGCTACTTTTACTACTTTCATGGCTTCGCATCAGATGTGACCTCTAGCGTGTGATATTTGAGTCATCTGTCTGAATGTGTCTTTGCCTAGACAGCATGGCTAATTGTCTCTCTCTGTCTGTCTGTCTGTCTGTCTGTGTGTGTGTGTGTGTGTGTGTGTGTGTGTGTGTGTGTGTGTGTGTGTGTGTGTGTGTGTGTGTGTGTGTGTGTGTGTGTGTGTGTGTGTGTGTGTGTGTGTGTGTGTGTGTGTGTGTGTGTGTGCGTGTGCGTGTGCGTGTGCGTGTGTGTGTGAGAGAGTGAGGCATAGCTAATTCAATATTTCCTGTGCCAGAGATGACATCAGACAGAGCACTTCACAGAGAAGAGAGGGAACCCAGGCAGCTAGGGGAATCACTATGTGACAATGCAGTGTGAATTGATGTCATGTTGGTCCCGCGCAGTCGCGGTTAACATGAGAACTCTGGGCCAAAGATTTTGGACCAAAGATGCTGCACAACAACACATTTCAGTTGATTTACATTGATAAAGACGAGGCCTTTCCACTATGAGTGAAATGCAATGTGTCATCCCTTTAAAAACACAAACAGCTCTCTTCAAGAACTAGTCAGAAAGCTGCATGAATCACTATGTATGTTTTAATGTCCGAGTGGCCTGTTTGCACAGTTTCATGCTCCAAGTATCACCTTGCTGTTACATTAAAGAACACGCAGCCCTTCCTGTAATTCTACAGGGCCATGCCAAGGAGGCAACATGGCCCATTTCCACATTGATCTGGTTCCATAAACACACACATTGCATTCAAACTATGTACTGTAACAAATTATCATGTAAGTAACAGGTTTAGGGCCAAGTGGAAACAAAACTAATGAAGTCAGGTGTTACAGTATGTTAATGTTGTAATCTGTTAATGGTGAATCGAATTCATTTTCTCGGTGGGCTCTATAATAACAATATGCAGATTAGGAACTACACATCTCTGATATTGAAGGAGAGATGATGCAGGGGTTCCCCAACTTTTTTGATTCGTGACCCACATGTTGAGGTGTCTTTTGAGTCGTGACCCACCATAAGGGTTGAGCGGTGGAAAAAAACACAGACGAAAGACAAAATCAAACACAGATTAATAATACCCTTCAAAACATTTAACTGAATATAGATTTAAGCAGGGGTGCAACTTTCACTGGGGACTTCACATTCTGAAATTGCATTTTTGTGTGTCCCCCTCAGTTTTATAATTGGAATGTGATATAAAATGGGGCATCGGTGTGCTTTAGGACCATGCGGACGCCTCTGAGCATCGGGTAGGCTGTTTGGAAAAAAAATTATAAACTAAAGTTGCGTCCCTGGATTGAAGTATGGGCTCTTGTGACCAATTATATAAAATGGACTGTATGATAATGAAATTATAACAATGCAGGAGTTTTTCTGGATGAAAAACAGGTTTAGGTGCTGGGCATGACACGGGGTGTGGCAATGGGCTGAATTCTGTAGGCCCTGAGTACAAAAATTTGAGGCCCTCATCACGGCAGTGGAGAGAAGATTATTTTTCAGATTTTTTCTGCTAATCTACAAATTTTGCCATGGAGCTGAAATAAAAGTTTGCAGTTTTAACACAATTTCTGGCAATTCTATACATTTAGCTTTTTTTGATTTGGTTTAAAAATGTTAAAATCCCACATTTTGCAAACATAATATATTAATTCATATAAATCTGTTTTTACATTAATACATGGGTTCATCATTAGGCTACTGACCAGGATTTACATATTTAATAGTGTCCATGGAAGTTTTTGTAGGTCAACTTGTTTTTTTGAGTCCAGCTTCCTTCTTTTTAATTCCGTTTTTAATTTGTTTAAAAATAATGTTAGAGGGGACAAAAAGTTATTTTGTAGTCATCATACATCTTCCAAATCTTATTGATCACAATGTACACTACCGTTCAAAAGTTAGGGGTCACTAAGAAATGCCCTTGTTTTTTAAAGAAAAGCACTTTTTTGTCCATTAAAATAACATCAAATTGATCAGAAATACAGTGTGGACATTGTTAATGTTGTAAATGACTATTGTAGCTGGAAACGGCAGATTTATTTTATGGAATATTTACATAGGCGTACAGAGGCCCATTATCAGCAACCATCACTCCTGTGTTCCAATGACACGTTGTGTTAGCTAATCCAAGTTTATTATTTTAAAAGGCTAATTGATCATTAGAAAACCCTTTGGCATTTATGTTAGCACAGCTGAAAACTGTTGTTCTAATTAAAGAAGCAATAAAACTCGCCTTTGTTAGACTAGTTGAGTATCTGAAGCATCAGCATTTGTGGGTTCGTTTATAGGCTCAAAATGGCCAAAAACAAAGGACCTTCTTCTGAAACCCGTCAGTCTATTCTTGTTCTGAGAAATGAAGGCTATTCCATGCGAAGAATTGCCTAGAAACTGAAGATCTCATACAACGCTAATTATTACTCCCTTCACAGAACAGCGCAAACTGGCTCTAACCAGAATAGAAAGAGGAGTGCGAGTCCCCGGTGCACAACTGAGCAAGAGGACAAGTACATTAGAGTGTCTAGTTTGAGAAACAGACGCCTCACAAGTCCTCAACTGGCAGCTTCATTACATAGTACCCGCAAAACACCAGTCTCAACGTCAACAGTGATGAGGCGACTCCGGGATGCTGGCCTTCTAGGCAGAGTTGCAAGGAAAAAGTCATAACTCAGACTGGCCAATAAAAATAAAAGATTAAGATGGGCAAAAGAACACAGACACTGGACAGTGGAAGAATGGGAGAGAAAAAAGTGTTATTGACAGACAACTAAGTTTGAGGTGTTCGGATCTCAAAGAAGAACATTCATGAAATGCATAGAAAATATGCTGGAGGAGTGCTTGACTCCACCTGTCAAGCATGGTAGAGGCAATGTGATGGTCCGGGGGTGCTTTGGTGGTGGTAAAGTGGGAGATTTGTACAGAGTAAAAGGGATCTTGAAGAAGGAGGGCTATCACTCTATTTTGCAACACCATGCCATACCCTGTGGCTGGTGCTTAATTGGAGCCAATTTCCTCCTACAACAGGAAAAGGAACCAAAGCACAGGTCCAAACTATGCAATAACTATTTAGAGAAGAAGCAGTCAGCTGGTATTCTGTCTATAATGGAGTGGCCAGCACAGTCCTTGGATCTCAACCCTATTGAGCTGTTGTGGGCACAGCTTGATTGTATGGTACGTAAGAAGTGCCCATCAAGCCTATCCAATTTGTGGGAGGTGCTTCAGGAAGCATGGAGTGAAATCTCTTTAGATTACCCCAGCACATTGAGGATTAGAATGCCAAAGGTCTGCAAGTGTCACGACTTCCGCCGAGGTTGGCTCTCCTGCCCGTTCAGGCGGTGCTCGGCGTCGTCGTCACCGTCCTATTATCCACTACCGATCCGTTTTCGTGTATCTGTTGGTTTTGTCTGATTGTTTTCACCTGTGTGTAAGTTAATTAGTGTCTGTATATAATGTAGGTTGTCCTGCCCTTGTTTTGTGCGGGATTGTTTGTTTTGACATTCGGTTCGTCTGTCTGTGTTTTTTGTGTTTGTTATTCTCCGGTTTGTCTGTTATCCTGTTTTGGATAATTTCACGCTGTTTGTATTTTGGATTGTCCGTGTTTATTTTTGTTCACCGGAGAATAAACTACTTAACGCTATTTGCTCTCTGCGCCTGATTCCACCCACCTTGACTAGACGTGACAGTAAGGCTGTAATTGCTGCAAATGGAGGATTCTTTGAAGAGGACACAATTATTATGTCAATTAAAAATCATTATAACCTTGTCAACATCTTGACTATATTTTCTATACATTTTTCACCTAATTTCATGTATGTTTTCATGGAACGGAAGTGTATATTATTGTCCACCATAGATCTTTAGTATTGTCATCCATGGGAGTATCAAAAACACAGTAAAATACTTTCTTGGGATTTGTACAAGCATCTGCCTCTAACCCTAGGAAGCTCTTTGCCACCTTCTCCTCCCTCCTGAATCCTCCTCCCCCCCCCCCTCCTCCCTCTCTGCAGATGACTTCGTCAACCATTTTGAAAAGAAGGTTGACGACATCCGATCCTCGTTTGCTAAGTCAAACAACACCGCTGGTTCTGCTCACACTGCCCTACCCTGTGCTCTGACCTCTTTCTCCCCTCTCTCTCCAGATGAAATCTCGCGTCTTGTGACGGCCGGCCGCCCAACAACCTGCCCGCTTGACCCTATCCCCTCCTCTCTTCTCCAGACCATTTCCGGAGACCTTCTCCCTTACCTCACCTCGCTCATCAACTCATCCCTGACCGCTGGCTACGTCCCTTCCGTCTTCAAGAGAGCGAGAGTTGCACCCCTTCTGAAAAAACCTACACTCGATCCCTCCGATGTCAACAATTACAGACCAGTATCCCTTCTTTCTTTTCTCTCCAAAACTCTTGAACGTGCCGTCCTTGGCCAGCTCTCCCGCTATCTCTCTCTGAATGACCTTCTTGATCCAAATCAGTCAGGTTTCAAGACTAGTCATTCAACTGAGACTGCTCTCCTCTGTATCACGGAGGCGCTCCGCACTGCTAAAGCTAACTCTCTCTCCTCTGCTCTCATCCTTCTAGATCTATCGGCTGCCTTCGATACTGTGAACCATCAGATCATCCTCTCCACCCTCTCCGAGTTGGGCATCTCCGGCGCGGCCCACGCTTGGATTGCGTCCAACCTGACAGTTCGCTCCTACCAGGTGGCGTGGCGAGAATCTGTCTCCTCACCACGCGCTCTCACCACTGGTGTCCCCCAGGGCTCTGTTCTAGGCCCTCTCCTATTCTCGCTATACACCAAGTCACTTGGCTCTGTCATAACCTCACATGGTCTCTCCTATCATTGCTATGCAGACGACACACAACTAATCTTCTCCTTTCCCCCTTCTGATGACCAGGTGGCGAATCGCATCTCTGCATGTCTGGCAGACATATCAGTGTGGATGACGGATCACCACCTCAAGCTGAACCTCGGCAAGACGGAGCTGCTCTTCCTCCCGGGGAAGGACTGCACGTTCCATGATCTCGCCATCACGGTTGACAACTCCATTGTGTCCTCCTAAGAACCTTGGCGTGATCCTGGACAACACCCTGTCGTTCTCAACCAACATCAAGGCGGTGGCCCGTTCCTGTAGGTTCATGCTCTACAACATCCGCAGAGTACGACCCTGCCTCACACAGGAAGCGGCGCAGGTCCTAATCCAGGCACTTGTCATCTCCCGTCTGGATTACTGCAACTCGCTGTTGGCTGGGCTCCCTGCCTGTGCCATTAAACCCCTTCAACTCATCCAGAACGCCGCAGCCCGTCTGGTGTTCAACCTTCCCAAGTTCTCTCACGTCACCCCACTCCTCCGTTCTCTCCACTGGCTTCCAGTTGAAGCTCGCATCCGCTACAAGACCATGGTGCTTGCCTACGGAGCTGTGAGGGGAACGGCACCTCAGTACCTCCAGGCTCTGATCAGGCCCTACACCCAAACAAGGGCACTGCGTTCATCCACCTCTGGCCTGCTCGCCTCCCTACCACTGAGGAAGTACAGCTCCCGCTCAGCCCAGTCAAAACTGTTCGCTGCTCTGGCCCCCCAATGGTGGAACAAACTCCCTCACGACGCCAGGACAGCGGAGTCAATCACCACCTTCCGGAGACACCTGAAACCCCACCTCTTTAAGGAATACCTAGGATAGGATAAGTAATCCCTCAGTAATCCCCCCCCCCTTTAAGATTTAGATGCACTATTGTAAAGTGACTGTTCCACTGGATGTCATAAGGTGAATGCACCAATTTGTAAGTCGCTCTGGATAAGAGCGTCTGCTAAATGACTTAAATGTAAATGTAAATGTAAATGTAATCGAAATCATTACTTCTCATTAGGTCCCATATTTACTTAGTTCTGTAGCAATAAAAGGTGTTCTAAACTCTCATCGCTACAATTCGGCATAGGACAAAATGTACTTTCAACAAAACAGCTCCACTTTACTACAGCACACACTGGGAAACGTTATACAGCAATCAACCATGCAGTATCTCTGACATTTTCTGACAGTTGTGTACTGAGTAAATGTTTTATAAGTTCTTTAGTATGTGCTGGGGTCAAGTTGCTGTATGCAACTTCACCACCGTACATTTCATCAGATATCAATTTTATAGATCGTTTTGTTTGAATCTATTCCAGTTCATATTCAAATGTTGAAAGTTTTCAGTAAAGTCACCATAGCACAACGTGTGACGAGGTACATTTTTTCTTGATTTCCCACCCCTGCAGGTCACCCAACCAAAGGACATTTCTAGAAATAGCACTTGCAAAAATATTACAAAGTAAAATGTTTAACTTCCCACCTACGTTCACTGCATCGAAGCCTCCTAATTCTTTACTCTAAAAAAGAATATCTTGCTTTGTTACCTTCCTATTGGAACCCCATATTAACCAAGCACATGCCTTATTGATCCTTATGATTCAATCATCAGTCAGGGGGAATATAATGCTTAGGAACATTAATTTAGATAAAATACACATATATAAAAAATATTTAGCTGAGAGAAAATGTTGCCATTTTATGCAAATTTCCTGCAATTCTACTCATTTCAACATGGTTATGCCCATGACATGGCTACCCAGTGAAGTTCACTGTTGAGGTGTTCTTCTCTTCACCACAGTCCTCCTACAGACCTATACCAAAACTCTGGAACGGTGCTCCTTCAGTCCTTCCACAGAGCAAAACAACATCCATGGTTTGGAGACGTTAGATTCCATCAGGATCAGCAAGAGAAAAACAACAAACTCTTTTAGACATTTTGGCTTGGCTTCTATATGCCCTCTGTCTTTACCTTTGCAAACCAAAGCACATGCATTCATTGTAGCTCAACAGAAAATAACATTGTCATATTTTCCTCCCGAAAAGTGATTTAATGTTCAATTGAGCCTGAAAACCCTGGTGGGCTTTTGTTTTTCTATTCTCACACAGCACGTCTCCCACTCGCTCCCTAACTCATACCTCTCCCTCTATCTGGTTCCTGCAGGTCATGGTGAAATAAATTGAGGCTTTGTGGTACACTTGACCTGCAAGATACTGTGAGTGTTGTGGGGGCCACAATGGAAGTGCATTTCATGGTAAGCGACTGTGTGTTAAATGACAAGCTTCCATTATTGCAGAGCATCACCTGTGTTCAAATAGTATTTGTTTTCTTTCAAATACTTCAGATTGTGTGTGATTGAGTTTGCATGTCGCAAACCCTACCTGATATGGCACTCCAGGCATGCTCAATTAAACGTTGTACGTTCGTTCTGAAAGATACAAAAAAAGTATTTGAACCCAGGCCTGCTGCTGCAGAGAGTACAGAGCCAGACTACTACTCCCAGTTATAAACCTCCACATCTGGCATGTAGAGGGAGGACAAGGACTCACTGGTCTAGACTGGCCGGGGGGGTGCAGATAGGCTGACACTATAATTAGTCACCCCAAGGATACTGGGAAAAGCAAATAGCGACCTGGGAGAGTCCTAAGAGTTCCTAAGAGGCCAGGCGGACAGAGTGTCTCCCTCCTTCTATCAAAGGAAAACATGGAGTGTGTCCCAAATGGCACCCTATTCCCTATATAGTGTACTACTTGTAACCACTAGCAATATGGCTCTGGTCAAAAGTAGTGCACTAAGAGGGTGCCATTTGGGACACAGACATGGTAAAAGATAGGGAGAAAACGGACATAGGGAGGAATCCCAACCATGTCTCATGTGTACTGTACCTTGGCTCTAACCCATGTGGGTCATCAATCTACTGTAAGTGTGCTTTTTGTCAGCCCATAGGGAGTGAACAATGCCCCTAACTACTTTTGACCAGAGCTATGGGCCCTAGTTAAAAGTAGTGCACTGTAAAGGGAATAGGGTGCCATTTTGGCCACACCCTGTGAGTGACGGGAGGAAGGGTCTATGGGGCGACCACCTGGGCTCTGTCTAGCAACACTATATATGTTGGGTGACCACATGTCCCAGATTGTGTAGGACAGTCCCGCATTTGGCCCTTTGTCCCGCAACAAAGGGTATGATGTAAGGATATGATACTGGTGATGTTAAACACTTCTCCAATCATTGTTGAGATCTGAACAAAAAGTTTTCATGGAGACTACACTGTCCCGTAAATGTCCCACAAAATCATCCCTTTGTCCCACATTTTGGGTATTTTGAATGTGCTCACCCTATTTGTAGGGGATCATTAGTATTATTAGTGGTCAGTTGTAAATTAATGAATGCCTGGTAGGCTGGTACAGAGAGGAAAGGTGGAAGGTTTCAACATCAACAAATGGCTTTTACCCCAGCTTCGATATGCACCACTTACACCTCCTTTTGCCGCCTTTCCTTCCAGTTCTCTGCTGCCAATGACTGGAACGAATTGCAAAAATCGCTGAAGTTGGAGACTTATATTTCCTTCACTAACTTCAAACATCAGCTATCTGAGCAGCTAACCGATCGCTGAAGCTGTACACAGCCCATCTGTAAGAAACCCATCCAATCTACCTACCTCATCCCCATATTGTTTTTATGAACTTTTTAAAATCTTTTGCACACCAGTATTTCTACTTGCACATCACCATCTGCCATCTATCACTCCAGTGTTAATTTGCTAAATTGTCATTACTTCGCTACTATGGCCTATTTATTTCCTTACCTCCTCACGCCATTTGCAAACACTGTATATAGACTTTTTTTCCCTATTGTTGTATTGACTGTACGTTTGTTTATTCCATGTGTAACTCTGTGTTGTTGTTTGTGTCACACTGCTTTGCTTTATCTTGACCAGGTCGCAGTTGTAAATGATAACTTATTCTCAACTGGCCTACGTGGTTAAATAAAGGTGAAATAAATCAAAATAAATAAAAAATACGATTTTTTTTCTCTCTGCATTGTACAGGCTATTATTGGATATTGTCCATTAAAGATGCACTATGCAGAAATCGGTCTGCCATTTCCTGGTCGTTAAAATATATATTTTTGCCTAATTTCAGTTTATATGACAAAACAAGCAAGTGTAGAGGGTCATGGGCCATCTAAACCGATAGATAGTATGTTTTCCATAACCAAACTATTGTATTTTCAACTGTTTAAAGGTTGTGTACAAAAACAGTAGTAAAATACGCAAAAATGAAACGTATGAATGGGTGGCATAGAAATAGTGCACATTAAACAATTCTACCGCTTTTTAGACTTGCTTTGACAATGACAGATCTATAACACATATTTCTATGTGAATTTAGTTGGGTTGCCCAAAAACTTACATATTGCTGCTTTAAGTCCATGTGAGTTGATTTATGTCTGACTGTTGTTGAGTGTTATGGTAGTGATCTATGTAATTATTATGTTAGTGAGCCTTCACCATTAAATGGTCTTCATCTGTCCACCCTGTTGGGTATTGGAGTGAGGGGGCGTTACCAACCATCACAATAGAATTGACTCGCTTATGTTGTGTTGCCCAAGTCAGTGCTGTATCGAGTTCTCTCATCACATGTCAGTGGTGCCTTAGTACACTGTGGGTCTGAAAGGCTGGGCTTCACCAGCTCACCACCCTCCACCCTGGTTAGGGTCTGGGGATCGGGGGCTGTGCCTAGTACCAACTAGGACAGGGGTGACATCACTCACAGCACAAACATCATTTTAAACATCAGTTAGCTCCCTCTTCTCTCCCTTTTCTCCTTATTCTCTCCTTTGTCTCCCTCCTAATGTTATTATGTTGCCCCATCTTTCCCTCCTATATCTCACTTTCTATGTATCTTTAAATGTTTGACCCATGTTGATACATACATGCCTACATGCATATTCAACCACATACACTATATTTACAGAAGTATGTGGACACCCCTTCAAATACGTGTATTTGGCTATTTCAGCCTCACCTGTTGCTGACATGTGTATAAAATTGAGCACACCACCATGCAATCTCCATAGACATACATTGACACTAGAATGGCCTTACTGAAGATCTCAGTGACTTTCAACGTGGCACCCTCATAGGATGCCACTTTTCCAACAAATCAGTTCGTAACATTCTGCCCTGATAGAGCTGCCCCAGTCAACTGTAAGTGCTGTTATGGTGAAGTGGAAACATCTAAGAGCAACAACGGCTCAGCCATGAAGTAGTAGGCCAAGCTCACAGAACGGACCCGCCGAGTGCTGAAGCGCATAGCGTGTAAAAATCGTCTGTCCTCGGTTGCAACACTTACTACAGAGTTCCAAACTGCCTCTGGAAGCAGCGTCAGCACAACAACTGCTCGTAGGGAGATTCATAAAATGGGTTTCCATTGCCGAGCAGCTGCACACAAGCCTAAGATCACCATTCATAATGCCAAGCGCTGGCTGGAGTGGTGTAAAGGTTGCTGCCATTGGACTCTTGAGCAGTGGAAACGCGTTCTCTGGAGTGATGAATCGCGCTTCACCATCTGGCAGTCTGAAGGACGAATCTGGGTTTGGTGGGTGCCAGGAGAACGCTACCTGCCCCAATGCATAGTGCCAACTGTAAAATTGGGTGAAGTAGGAATAGGGGTCTGGGGCTATTTTTCATGGTTCATACATGGGAAATCTTAATGCTACAGCATACAATGACATTCTAGACAATTCTGTGCTTGCAACTTTGTGGCAACAGTTTGGGGAAGGCCCTTTCCTGTTTCAGCATGACAATGCCACCGTGCACAAAGCGAGGTCCATACAGAAATTGTTTGTCGAGATCGGTGTGGAAAAACTTGACTGGCCTGCTCAGAACCCTGACCTCAACCCCATTGAACACCTTTGAGATGAATTGGAACGCAGACTGCGAGCCAGGCCTAATCGCCCAACATCAGTGTTCGACCTCACTAATGCTCTTTTGGCTGCAGTCCCTGCAGAAATGTATTGTTCTAACATCTAGTGGAAAGCCTTTCCAGAAGAGTGGAGGTTGTTATAGCAGCAAAAAGGGGACCAACACCATATTAATGCACAATATTTTGGAATGAGCTGTTCAATGAGCAGGTGTCCACAAACAGTACATGACGAAAGGTATCTCTCCATCAGCATATGAAATAAAGCTGACGACATAACTCAATGAAAGGTCACAAACACACAGCTACATCTCATTGGACTTTTGCTTAGCTAAGTCCAGCTCCCATCCATCCACTGCAGCCATGGGTATGTGAACACACACCCACACAGTTGGGGTTTTCCCACCCAGATGCCAGTGGGGCATAACAGCCCTGTACCACTTCAATCTGCCTTTGGAAAACTCTGACTAGACTGTATCATCAAATCTGAGCCAAGCAGGACCACCAACATAGTGCTTGGCCTTCCTTTGTAGTCCAGTTTAGTGGTTTATACTCCCCCATTTACTGAGAACTACAGGGTTTTCTGTCCGGTGGTTTACTGGGCTTCTTACGTCTGCGGCAAACAGTGTAAAAGACCTTTGAAAACGTTGAAACTTTACACCAAATCAATGTTTTGATTGTAAGGTCAAATATGGTAAAAGGAAATTTCATTGAGAACTTCATCTTGTCTCTGTTATGTGGTGTTATGTGGGTGATGCGCCAAGCACAATGTTGCAGGTCAATAAAAAGACAAAGAAATGGCCAAAGACAAAGATGCCATTGAAGTATCCAAATTAGCTTAACAAAGCAAGAGCTCTCTCTCTCTCACTCTCTTTCTCCCCCTCTTGCGTCTTCTCTCTCTCTATTAATTAGGGTCTCCACAGGTTGTTGTCAACAACTGCTCTTCATTACAGTTAAACTGTGACTTTTAACTGTGTATCCCCACCTCCCTCACACTGGACAGAATCTACGACCACACATACACACAATCTACGACCAGATACACCCATTCCCTCCCTGTGGGAGCGGAGCCAGCAGCGATCCCAAGCCACATTCCCAAAGATAAAGTAATGGGGAAAAGAGAGAGTCCTATCTGAGCCTTGTGATACCACCACTACAAACAGAGTGGTGATAACAAAATACTATAAATGCTAGAGCTCAAGACAGACAGACAGACAGACAGACAGACAGACAGACAGACAGACAGACAGACAGACAGACAGACAGACAGACAGACAGACAGACAGACAGACAGACAGACAGACAGACAGACAGACAGACAGACAGACAGACAGACAGACAGACAGACAGACAGACAGACAGACAGACAGACAGACAGAGATAAGCATCCTCTGTTGTTCTGCAAACCAGTCTGTCAATCACATTTTTCCTGACGATAATTGAATGCTATATGTCGCACTTTTTAAACCTAGTTGACTTGTGACTTTGACTTACTGACTTAAGCCATTTTCCTCTTTGAGGAGCGTAGGTCATTCTCAACCTTCCTCTTTCACTTAACTTGCGACAGCACAGACATTCTATTTGGTTCAACTCACTCCTATGAGGTTTGAGAGACTGTAGGAGTAATGCTGGGTTGTAGGACAGTCTGATACAGTAATTACTGTTCTTAGAAGAGCACACCTCCTCCACAACATTACTCATTTAAATATGATGACTAGGAGAGTTCATGCAAAGTGCTTCTGAGCCCTCAGTTGAAAACACCATCTCAGCCGGACATTGAACCTTCAACCATGTGATGATGACAAAAAGTGCATCCCAAATGATACCCTATTGCCTATTTAGTGCACTACTGCAGGGCCTATAGGGCTGCTGGCCAAAAGTAGTGCACTATATAGGGAATAGGGTGCCATTTGGGACACAGTCAAAGGCAAGTTACCCTAATCACTGTTCTGTTCCACTCTCCACCAGCCTCCCCATCACCCCGACCCCTTAACCCTCTATCTCATCCAAAAACAAGCCATCCAGCCATCCATAACAAACAATGTTGTGCTCCTTATGTGGGTGGAAAATCAGATCAAGGTTGTGATTTGGGCCTCTGATAAGTTGGAAATGAGTGAAGTTGTCCCAGAGGTAGAGCATGTACTGCAGGAGTAATGCATTGCTAAGGGACAAACAGCCCTGATTCATGTCTGACACTTCAGCTCATGCGTTCATTCACTTACTGTTAGGCTACATCCCAAATGGCATCCTATTCCCTTATATAGGGCTATCAGTCCTGGTCAAAAGTAGTGCACTACATAGGGAACAGGGTGCCATTTGGGAAGCATACTTAGTCTGAAAACAATTTCAGAAGCATTTCAGGGCCAGTATGAAGCCTATAGTCAGCTAGTGACAAAAATAGACAATCTGAAAGAGTCTGTAGTGTCACACACGCCCGCACACACACATGCACTTTCTCTATATATTCATGTCACCCCCCCCCCCCCCCCGGGGGGCAGGGTGGTCACTCTCATGGGTCATTGCTCAGAGAATCCCAAAGGCCTCACAATACTAACTCTGGGGCGAACAGGGTCACTTGTTTGTGTGCTTGAGCAATGACACACATTACACAAATCTGAGCTTTATGAACCAACAAAACAAACAAACAGGTACTTTTTAATGAGAAAATGTGGTGGGTGTCTTTGTATAAGTCGTGTTTGAAGTAGTAATTAAAAGAGATTTTAGTCTCATTTAGTCTGCAGCCGATAAGGAAAATAAACAGAGAGCTGCAGCTCAGATCTCAAATCAAGCTCATTGGCAGAAGGCTGGACCTCAAACCCAAACCACACATCATAGATTTAAAAGACCACGATTGTATGCACATGATTATATATGTATGCAGAGCACCAGCATTAAAGTGTGCGATTAAAATATGTGACTAGGCAGGTAATGGTATGTGTACATTCACAGAAACACATACAGACTCACAAACACAGGCATACAGTGCTATCGGAAAGTGTTCAGACCCGTTCCATTTTTCCACATTTTGTTATGTTTATGAGTCTGTATGTGTTTGTGTGAATGTACACATACCATTCATCCCAAATGGCACCCTTATTCTAAAATGGATTAAGTTATTTTTTTCCCTCATCAATCTACACACAATACCCCATAATGACAGAGCTTGCTTTGAGACTCGAAATTGAACTCTGGTGTATCCTGTTCCATTGATGTTTCTACAACTTGTTTAGAGTCCACCTATGGTAAATTCAATTGATTTGACAGGATTTGGAAAGGCACACCTGTCTATATAAGGTCCCACAGTTGACAGTGCATGTCAGTGCAAAAACCAAGCCATGAGGTCGAAGAAATTGTACGTAGAGCTCCGAGACAGGATTGTGACGAGGGCACAGATCGGGGGAAGGGTACCAAAACATTCCTGCAGCATTGAAGGTCCCCAAGAGCACAGTGGCCTCCATCATTCTTAATTGGAAGAAGTTTGGAACCACCAAGACTCTTCCTAGAGCTGGCCACCTGGTAAAAACTGTGCAATCGGGGGAGAAAAGACTTGGTCAGGGACGTGGCCAAGAACCCAATGGTCACTTTGACAGAACTCCAGAGTTCCTCTGTGGAGATGGGAGAACCTTCCAGAAGGAAAACCATCTCTGCAGCACTCCACCAATCAGGACTTTATAGTGGAGACCGGATTCTGGCCAGATGGAAGCCACTCCTCAGTGGGACGAAGGACCTCAGACTGGGACGAAGGTTCACATTCCAAAGCAACAACAACCCTATGCACACATCCAAGACAACGCAGGAGTGGCTTCGAGACAAGTCTCTGAATGTCCTTGAGTGGCCCAGCCAGAGCCCGGACTTGACCCCAATCGAACCTGTCTGGAGAAAGCTGTGCAGCGACACTCCCCATCCGACCTGCGAGAATCTGCAGAAAAGAATGGGACAAACTCTCCAAATACAGGTGTGCCAAGCTTGTAGTGTCAAACCCGAGAGGACCTGAGGCTGTAATCCCTGCCAAAGGTGGTTCAACAAAGTACTGATTAAATGGTCAGTTGCTCAGTTGGTAGAGCATGGCGCTTGTAACGCCAGGGTAGTGGGTTCGATCCCCGGGACCACCCATACGTATAATGTATGCACACATGACTGTAAGTCGCTTTGGATAAAAGCGTCTGCTAAATGGCATATATTATTATATTATATTATTATATTATTATTATTATTATATTACTTATGTAAATGTGATATTTAAGTTGTTGTTTTTTTAATACATTTGTAAACATTTCTAAAAACCTGTTTTTGCTTTGTTATTGTAGGGGTATTGTGTGTAGATTGAGGAGGGGAAAAAACAATTTAATCACTTTTAGAAAGAGGCTGTAACGTAACAAAATGTGAAAAAAGTCAAGGGGTCTGAACTTTCCAAATGCACTGTATACTGTCTACATGTACGCACGCACTACGACGCTCTGTATCTCTTCTGTATCCAGTAATGTCTGATGTAATAAAATATAGTATGAATATGAGTATATGAATATGAGTATGAATGAGTATGAATATATGAAATAAAATATAGTATGGAGAAATGATAGTAAACAGTCACCCCACCACAGGTCGTGTCCCAAATGGCACTCTATTTCTATAAATAGTGCAATGCTTTTGACCAGGTCCCATAGGGTTCTGGTCGAAGGTAGTGCATTATATAAGGAATAGGGTGCCATTTGGGATGAAACTATAGTCTGAGTTCAGTGAGAGGGCATAGATAATGAACCAGCTGCTCACTCCTCAAATCAACCCACTGTATTATACTGCTCACTTACTTCTCAACTCTTATCTCTCAAAGTGTAGGGGTCTCTGAGGAACTAGACACTTTCTTTCACTTTATCTTCCCTCCTCTCTCTCCCCTTCTCTTCCTCCCCCTCTTTCTCTTTTCCCCATCCCCTTTTCTCGCTCTCCTCTCCCTCACTCTCTATCTTCTCACTCTACCCCTCTCATTCTTTATCACCCCCCCTCTCTGTAATAAAACCAGATTTGTAGGGCAGGAACAGAGGACTGGGAGGTTTTTGGTGCTCTGGAAATCCTCAGCAGCCAGATAAGAAGAAAAAAACTCCCTCTATTTCTTCCTTCCTTTCTTCAGCACACACCCATGTTTTAATTTGCTGGCCAGTGGAATGGAAGCTGGAGAGTGTGTGAATGGGACAGGCTGCAGAGAGAGGTGATTTACATGTAACCGAAACTTGTGCAAGTTATTCCCATTCACATCTGGCTTATAGCTCACTGCAACACAGTCATACTTTAACATCAGAAGGACATTTAGACTGCCACCAGTAATACAGCAGAGTAAACTCCACAGAGGAGGAAGGGGAGAACCATCCTCCTCAGTGAAATGTCATAAAAATAGAAATAGTGAAACATTAAAGTTATCCTTTTTAGATAAAGCTATACTAAATATATTCATATGTCACCAAATAATGTATTAAAATACACTGTTTTACAATGAAGGTCTACAGTAACTTCAACAGCTCTGTCTGGGGTAGCACCATGGTGTACCCGAAGGACAGCTAGCTTCCATCCTCCTCTGGGTACATTGACTTCAATACAAAGCCTATGAGGCTCGTAGGCCTCACCCCCTTCCATAGACATACATATGACCCCTTCCGGAGGACGTCCTCCAACCAATCAAAGCTTGTGTAGTATGAACTGACATGTTGTCCATCCAATCATAGAATTAGGATCAGAGAATTAACCTAGTGTGTTGTATTGGGATTGTGTCACAGAGCATAATAGGGGTCCTATATGTTGAGAAGCTTGGTGACATTGTTGGATAGAGATTAAGAGTGAAGATTGATAGTTGAGCATTTTTTAGATATTCAATTCAAATTAGTTTTTTTCAAATATGGGAGACTGAGGAAGTATATTATAAATTGTTTTCTTGGTTTTAGAACGTTATTTTTGTGTCCAGTTAGTGCAATTTATTGAAGTAGCATTAGCTAGCAGCGTGAGGGAGCAGATTTCTCCGGCAGAATGACTAACGGTACTGATAATGTTGTGGACATTTTGTTCATTCTCTGGGATACACGGAAAAAGGTGCTAATTAAAAACCGAGGGTCAATCTCTGCCTGAGATTAGTTTCATGAAGAAGGATGAAAAGGTGAGGGCGTTCAATACCAATTGGTATCAAAAGTATAGCTGGTCAACAGGGAGCCTTTCATCAAGCCATCTGTATTGCTGGCCTTGCTTGCTCTTTAGAAAGGCTGAGCCTTGAGGGAAAGGGGGGCAGCAGGTAGCCTAGTGGTTAGTGTGTTGGGCCAGTAAATGAACGGTTGTTGGATCGAATCCCAAAGCTTCTGGGGAAAAGCCACATCGATAATGGACGAAGGGCTGCGTATTCATATTGCACAATGAGAAAGTAAGAAAAATACAGGGATGTACTCAAGCGGATTATCTACACCACTGCATTTTTGGGAATGCAAGAATTCAAATCAAATTGATTTATAAAGCCCTTCTTACATCAGCTGATATATCAAAGTGCTGTACAGAAACCCATCCTAAAACCCCAAACAGCAAACAATGCAGATGTAGAAGCACGGTGGCTAGGAAAAACTCCCTAGAAAGGCCAAAACCTAGGAAGAAACCTAGAGAGGCACCCCGGCTATGAGGGGTGGCCAGTCCTCTTCTGGCTGTGCCGGGTGGAGATGATAACAGAACATGACCAAGATGTTAAAATGTTCAGAAATGACCAGCATGGTCAAATAATAATAATAACAGTAGTTGTCGAGGGTGCAACAAGTCAGCACCTCAGGAGTAAATGTCAGTTGGCTTTTCATAGCCGATCATTGAGAGTATCTCTCTATTAGTTTTTAGAGGACACGACCAGAGGGAAAGTTCCGCAACTACAAGGAGCTTGCAGAGGTAATAGCACGTTATGATGTGTTACTTGCTGAACATATGGAACTTTCTATTGTCTTTTCTGGTATTTCAAAATCAATTCAGAATGATTTGATAGCTTCCACTCGCATCATCCATTAAAAGTGAAATTAAAAGAGAGGTGGATGCGGCGCCGTTTTTCGCGTGGCAAATAGATGAAACCACAGACATCAGCTGTTGCTCACAGTTGTCAGTTATCGCCAGTTGTGTGGATGACGAGGGCTTTTTTCAGGAGCGTGTCTTGGGCTACTTTGATGTGTGAAGTGGGCGAGATGCGTAGTCTGTGTTTGACTTTGTGAATTCTGAGATGTCTGAGTTGAACTTCATAGAGAAACGTGTTGCCCAAACCTATGATGGTGCTGCTGTAATGGCTTCTGCCTTAAAATGGCCTGCAGGCAAAAGTAAGAGAAGTAGCTCAGAGTGCCACTTTTGTGCATTGCTATGCACACCGGCTCAATTTAGTTTGGAGCCAGAGCACCAAGTTCATTCCCAAAGTTAAGGTTTTCTTCGCGACACTGGGCGGCTTCACAACTTTTTTTTGCATTTCGACCAAGAGGGTGATGGTGCTTGAACAGGATAGATGTGCAGGCTTGCCAAAAAACGCACCAACGCGTTGGAAAATCACTGAAGGCCACCTTCACACATATCATAGAGCACCCTACCATGGATGATGATACTGTGTCATGTGCAGATGGGTTCAATTTTGATTTAACTAACTTTTTAGTAGATATTTGCTCACACAGATGTTGTTTGACATAGTGCAGCAGAAAGCCATGTGTGAGGCCTAATTTAATAAGAGAAGGATAGAGAATCTGATGAGCAGAATGGAGGAGCACAAGTCTGATGGAGCATTCAGTGCCATATATGAGAAGGCAGCAAGCAAGACAGAGGATCCAGAGATCATGCACAGGAGGAAGTGCCAGCAGGGCACTCAGGATGTAAGGCACTGTATGACTCAATTCATGATAACTGCAAGTCTCAGAGAGCACAGAGGTACAAAAGCCTGGACAGCATGTGATTCCTGGAGTTGTTAGATGGTAGTAAATTTGGTTAATTCAAGAGACAATTCCCAGATGATGCTCTGACAAGCCTATTGCAGACCTATGGCAATTGCTTTGATCAGGAAATACTGAAAAGCAGAGCTGCAAGTGTTTTACTGCGACGAGGAGATTCAAGGGAACATTGCAAAGCTGAGTGACACAATCCTGCACTATAAGAGCAGTGGACTTGATGAAGTGATGCTTGAGCTGTACAGGCTCATGTGCCTTGTTGCTACTATGGGCGCAACATCAGCTGGGGTGGAGCATAGCTTCTCCTGTCTCAAGAGGCTGAAGAGCTACTCTCGGAACACTATGGGACAAGAGAGACTGAGGAACCTTGCAATCCTATCCATTAGGGGTGAAACGGTTCACAAAACTCACGGTTCGGTACGATATGGTACAGTGGTGTCGCGGTTCGGTACGGGTTCGATACATCGACAAAATAAATGCCTGAGAAATATGTCATTTGTATTTAGATTTCCCATTTATTATAATAGTAAACGTAGGCAGCCTTACAACATGAAATAAAATAGTCATTTAAAACATAACTTCAGCAAGAGTTCATAGTCCCGCAGCATATATCAAAATTAAGTCACATAGCAGTGTCTTAAACAAAACAGGACCACTTGAGACTGGTTACTTGAAAAAAAAAAAGTTTTTTAATCCGATTTTCACATTTGTCTTTAAGAAGATTAGTCCATCCACATTATCTGCAGTGAGCATAGATCGGCTTGCTGTGACAATATCAGCCGCTGTGGAGAAATACCCTCTCGCTAGGGACAGAGGTCCCAGGCACAGCCAGGTAGTGCCTTGCTAACATGGCAACATGAGGGTATATTAACTATTTGGTCTTCCATCATGTAAGTGGATCAACATCCAGGGGAAAACAGTCCACTTCACCTCCTCCTCAATGACCTTGATATTTGACTTGGTTCCCTGCTCCTGGGTCGTGAACAACTCCCCAAAAAGCTCAGCCATGGCAGGCTTCTTTTCTGGAGGAGAACCCCTGTCGTCTGCCGTCTCTCGAGAGGGGTTAGCTCCTGTGGTATCTGTGGCTTGACCCGGCAGAATTCAATTAGATTAAAATTATCTCGGAAGTGGCATTAAAAATATGAATTGTTGTTGGAAATATATATCAAACACTATTATTACAATTATTACTTTATAATTAATTGTTAAATCACTAATTAATAAAATAATAAATGTCACATTAACAAAATGTATATTGTATATTGGTCACAATCTCTGCTGTGAGTTCATCGTAGACTCTCAGATGAGCAGCAGCATCCAGGTGCAGTAGGGACTTGAACCGGGGGTCTAAAGCGGTGCTCTTGTGTAAGAAGTCTTGGACACCAGGGTCAGCATCTAGGCTCCAGATGAACTCTGACAGTAGTCTTGACATCCCTTATTGCAGGTTCATCTTCATCAGATGTCACCATTGATTTCAGGACCATTGTTTTCATAGGCAGGACCATGGAAACTGATGGAATGCTCTCAGTGCATATCAGTGTTGTGACTGTTTTGAGAGGTTTGCACACTTTGATAACTTCCTCTGCTCGTCTTGTCATTTTCAGACAAAGTCACAATATATTTGACATTCCTCCACACAGCTTGATCAGTCAGTGTAGAAAACACCGCAACTTTCTGATCAAGGTATCTCTCAACCATGTCATGGCTTTAATTCCATCTAGTAGGAACATGTTGGATTAGTTTGGGGTTTGGCAGTTCCAGCAACTCCTGTTTTGTCTTGAAAACATGTGCAGCAGTTGTGCTTTTGTGAAAGGATACCACCTTCCTGATCTTTGCTAGGAGGCGAGAGATTGGATTCACTGACATTGCTTTTTGAGATACTAGATTAATAATGTGAGCAAAGCATCCTATCTGTGGCCCCAATCCAACTGCAATTAAAATATTTCTAGCGTTGTCAGTGGTCACAGGAATTGTTACATTATCCCTGTCCAACTTCCACACTGCAACTACTTCCCTTAGCTCTTACCCCAACTTTACACTGGTGTGACGACTCTCAATGGGACGTGTTTGAAAAACATGGCTTTTTATCTCCCACTCTGCCGTAATTAAATGAACCGTTACAGTAAGGTAGCTCTCAGTAGCTCTAGATGTCCAACTGTCCGTTGTTAGAGCAACAGACCGCGTTTCTGACAACTCGCTCTCAAGGTGTTCTTTAGTTTTTTTTAGATAGGCAGGTATTAATGTCTGGGCAAAATGTGTATGAGAAGGAATAGTGAAGCGCGGCCCGACCACTTTAAACATGTTTCTGAACCTCTACCACAATCCTGAATTCTCTACCACAGAGGAGGGTCTCATATCTGCCGCTATGAATTATTTTGCTATCGCTGCGTTGAAGGCTGTGGGGAGAAGTGTTTGTCGTTTCATTTTTTCGCCTAGTCATACCGATTGGCCCTTTGGGGTGATGTCAGCGCAAATGAGAAGTCATGTCACTCGAATAGGCTATCTGCAATGAACAGCGCCTACATGTTGTAAAAGTTTTATCCAACACTCGTTGGCAACCCCTGTTATAGTTTACAGGGAAACCGAAATGTTCCCAGACGACAGACCTGAATGATACTGGGGCGTCTTCTAGTTCTGGCTCGCCAATGCTTGCCATGTTGCTCCTTTGCATTTAGCTAACTGCTAATTCCTTCATAAGCTAAATTGCTGCTACGACGGTCTCTGAGCTCTATTCTCGCTGGAGTGAAATAACTAATAACTAAACAACTTTTTTTTTTAAAGACAACTTTATTACTATGTGGATTTTTTTCCCGCGTTAATTTATACGCCGTTGGTTTATGCAATAATATTTTGATTTACAATTAAATATACAGATATTTTCTAGCTATAATATATGATTAATGTATTGTTCGGTTCGCACTGCGTACCCAACCGTGGACCCTGTACCAAACAGTTCAATATGAATACGCATACAGTTTCACCTCTACTATCCATAGAGAATTCTTAAATCACTGTATAAAAATCTTCACTAGTACGAGAAGGCCATCGAACAGTTTGTCAACCAGACTATGAGAAGGACTTCATCTTTAAAGTAAGGCTTTCAAATGTTTTCCCCCATTATGACATTTAAATTAGTTTAATTGTTAATTAAATTATGTTACCAATTTTGAATTGATATTCATTTTAATTTTGTTTTCAACAGTAATTCCTCCATGCTCCACCCTTGGCCCTCTGAAGAACTAAACAGACCTGTGCCCTCTGGAGATCGGAAAAGCCATGAACACCTTTGAAGAACTGAACAGTCTGTGCCCATCTGAAGAACTGTGAAGTCTGTGCCCCTCTGAAGAACTGTGAAGTCTGTGCCCATCTGAAGAACTGTGAAGTCTGTGCCCCTCTGAAGAACTGAATCCCCTGGTTAATCCCCATTTCCCATATGCTCTTTCATCCACTGGTACATTGAATGTTTCCTGTCCAAGCACTGTGAGTAACCCTATACATTTTTTCATTATTATGTAGAGTCAATCACATACACGATCACATTATTACACATAAATGTGATTTTAATCCTTGCTTGGACTAACTCATTCTTAGCGCTTTTGTCTGTGTGTTATTGTTTTTTTGTCTTCCCAGTCAAATCCTGTCCTGCCCTTAGTGGAGGAGTTGGGCTCTTCTCCAACACCATCCATCCATCCATGATGAACCTTTTTCTGCACTGAAGCCTCTGAACACCTCAACCCTGTCCTGCACTGAAGTAAAGCCTTTGAACAGCCTTTGAATTTGACTTAAATGTCTTTATTAAACGTTTTAGGTTCAAATAATTTGTCTTTGATGATTTGTGTAATGTTCTTTGTTCGGTCCGCAGCTATACCATGGGTATTCCATCCTCCTCAATTATTAAAGTCACAAGCCTCCACTACAATACAGTAATAGTAATGCCATCAACACAGTATTGGTAATGCCATCAATACACTCATGGTATAAATAAATGTACAGAACATTGCTACTTATATTATAAAATCATAAATATCTCATCTGTAGTTATGGAGCTGTCTGTGTGATTTATTTTAGAATGCATTGTTATAAATGATAATGACCCAAACGAAGCCAGGCGGGCGGGTTGTCGACTTTGATGCCTCGCTCAATTAGAACGTGTCTCTATTTTTGCATTTTTTTGCTGACCCTGTAGTCACACAGAACAATACAACTGTTGTCATTATTCACTTTTTATTCGCATTTGAAATTGGAAGAGGTAGGGTTAAGGGGTTTACCATGCATGCTAAATTAGACCATTTCGTCCACTTATGGAAACAAAACATTGCTATCAGCAAAGATAAAATTGGAGATATGGACTATCCTACTTGCATACAGTCAGTGCTCTGCCTGTCCCGTTCTTTCCACCTGCATCGCTCTGCTTGCTCCTCCCGTCCGCTTCTGGTGAGTTTTTTTGTTTTACTGTGCTGTGTTTTACTGTATGTCATGAAAAGGTCTGTCATTAGAGATATTGGTTAGCGCTTTCAAATCTCACCCCGTTTCTGAACACAAACAAAATGAATAGAAAAGCCTCCTTTAAATCCATTCACTTTCTGTCTGTTACGGTAATTTTAATTGGACAGATGGAAATCTCAAAGAACAGTGTGGTTATTAGAGAGGAACAGGAAATTCTCTGTCTACGTTCCAAATGGCAGCACACCTATTCCCTTTATAGTGCACTACTTTTGACCAGGTGCTTTGGTCATAAGTAGTGCACTATAAAGGGAATAGGGTACCATTTGGGACACAACTTCTATTACCGCAGTGTGAATACTAGGGTTTACCCTACCGACTGTGTGCCTCCAGTATCCAAAATATCAAAGCGTTTTTTGTAATTACTATTTCAAGTATTTCAAGGGACTCGACCATTTCCCCAATCTCCTCCTCTCCTCCACACAAGTTATTCTCTAGAACTTCAAAGTTGGTAATATGATTTAACCCAGCTTTTCTTCTCCGTTAAACAAAAGGGGAGCAGAAAGAAATCAAACCAAGGACAAGATGACAGAGTATGCATCCAAAATGGCACCATATTCTCTATATGGGCCCTGGTCAAAAGTAGTGCACTATAGAGTGAATAGGGTACCATTATAGACGAGGCCAGCGTGCAAGACTAGCAGATTGTGTGGTGCAGTGGTGGAAAATTACTGAATTGTCATACTTAAGTAAAAATAAACATACCTTAACAGAAAATGGGTCAACTAAAAGGAAAAGTCACCCAGTAAAATCTTACCTGATTAAAAGGTCTAAAAGTATTTGGTTTTAAATATACTTAAGTATCAAAACTAAATGTAATTGCTAAAATATACTTAAGTATCAAAAATGTAAATCTTTTTGTGAGGCAACTCGAAACAAAGGATTTCAAATTCCTTATATTAAGCAAACCAGATGGCACAATTATTATTTAGATTTTTTATTTATTTACGGATATCCAGGGGCACACTCCAACACTCAGACATTATTTATAAAAGCGGCATGGGTTTAGTGAGTCCGCCAGATTAGACACAATGACCAGGGATGTTCTCTTGATAAATGTGTGAATAAATGTGTGAATTACATTATGTCCTGTCCTGCTAAGCATTCAACATGTAATGAGTACTTTTGGGTGTCAGGAAAAAAATTTATGGAGTAAAAAGTACATCATTTTCTTTAGGAATGTAGTGAAGTAAAAGTTCTCAATAATATAAATAGTAAAGTACAGATACCCCCAAAAACTACTTAATTAGTACTGTCATGTATTTTTTACTTAAGTACTTTATACCACTGATGTGGTGGAGCACTGAGCTCACTGATCGAACAGATCTGTCAGACGCATCACAGAAGATGCATTTACCCTCTGGTCAAAAGTAGTGCACTATGTAGGAAATAGGAGGTCATTTGAGACTCACTAAGGTGATAATGTAACATATGATGCAGTAATCAGGTTCACAAACAAACAAAAGAAGATAGAGATGGATGATGGGTAAAATAAGGACATTGTGGGATTGAAGAATAGAATAGGAGGAAATCATGTCAGACTTATTCACTGACTGAAACATCACCATCAGAACTCATTTGAGCAGGGTCTATTACCCAGGACTCATTGTGGATTCCGTTCAAAGCACAGTGGGAAGAAATATAGAGAGAGAGAGAGTATCCTACCCCAGTCATAGCCGAAGGAGAAACATCTAACGAAGCAAGGAGAAGAAAGTCAATCAACTCCAGCAAACATTCTTCAACAGAACTAATCAAGGACTCCCTGGAAAACAGTGGCAATTGTTACAGAGTGGACGATCCTGGCAAAAAAAAAAGAAAGATCCAAACTGTAGTACTGATATCCTCCTCTTACTCTTCTGCAGTGCTCTGTGTCTGTCTTGTGTGTCTGCTGAGTTATGTACTGTACAGATGGGGAGGATCTGGAATTCTGGATACAGTAAAGGTGCCCACACAGTAGGTCCAATTTGCTCCTCGCAGAACTCGGCTAGGCGAAGCAAACGTCTGTGCCTCGCATAATCCCTTAATAGACCTTCACTTGAAGATTATATGTTTGTCCCTCTTTAGACGCCGTAGCAACAACATATAGTGGCTTGCGAAAGTACTCACCGACCTTGGCATTTCTCCTATTTTGTTGCCTTACAACCTGGAATTAAAATGTTTTTTGGGGGATTTGTATCATTTGATTTACACAACACGTCTACCACTTTGAAGATGCTAAATATTTTTAATTGCGAAACAAACGAGATAAAACAAAAAAACATAACTTGAGCATGAATAACTATTCACCCCCTCCCCAAGTCAATACTTTGTAGAGCCACCTTTTGCAACAATTATAGCTGTACGTCTCTTGGGGTATGTCGCTATAAGCTTGGCACATCTAGCCACTGGGATTTCTGCCCATTCTTCAAGGCAAAACTGTTCCAGCTCCTTCAAGTTGGATGGGTTCCGCTGGTGTACGGCAATCTATCTTTAATCCATACCACAGATTCTCAATTGGATTGAGGTCTGGTCTTTGACTAGGCCATTCCAAGACATTTAAATGTTTCCCCTTAAACCACTCGAGTGTTGCTTTAGTAGTATGCTTAGGGTCATTGTCTTACTGGAAGGCAAACCTCCGACCCAGTCCCAAATCTCTGGAAGACTGAAACAGGTTTCCCCTCAAGAATTTCTGTATTTTCTGTATCCATCATTCCTTCAATTCTGACCAGTTTCCCAGTCCCTGCCGATGAAAAACATCCCCACAGCATGATGCTGCCACCACCATGCTTCACTGTGAGGATGGTGTTCTCGGGGTGATGGGAGGTTTTGGGTTTGCACCAGACAGCGTTTTCCTTTGGCTAATACCAAACGTGTTTGCTTATTTTTTTCTTTAAACCTCTTAGGGATCCCTTATACCCCACTCCCGTTCGAATCCCATTAACGGGATTGATTTGACAACATCCAGTGAAATTGCAGTGCACCAAATTCAAAAACAGAAAAACTAATTTTAAAAAATCAAAAAACATACAAGTGTTATACATCAAAATAAAGCTTAACTTCCTGTTAATCCAGCTGCTGTGTCAGATTTCAAAACGGCTTTACGGCGAAAGCAGACCATGAGATTACCTGAGGACAGCACATGAAAATCAGATTTCAACCAGGCAGGTTTGCGACAAAAGACAGAAATAGCTATATAATTAATGCCTTACCTTTGAAGATCTTCTTTTGGGCACTCCAAAATGTCCAGAAACATCACTAATGGTCATTTTGTTCGATAATGTCCTTCTTTTTGTCCCCAAAATATCAATTTATTTGGTGCATTTGATTCAGAATACTTTGTAGGCATTTGGGTGAGTTGTATCTAATAAGTTACCTGTAAACTTGGTCCAAACATTTCAAACAACGTTCCTAATCTAACCTTAGGTACCCTAAAACTTAAATAATCTATCAAATTTAAGACTGTTCATTCAGTTTCTAATACCGGATAAAAACAACGTGAAGCGTGATCCAGGCCACGCGTACCAAAAGACTTGAGTCCATCTGAGGGACACATGGAAAGAATAGGACTACTTCTTAATTTCTCAAAAGAAAAACATCAACCAATTTCTAAAGATTGTTGACATCTAGTGGAAGCCATAGGAACTGCAACCAGTTTCCTAAAAAAAGGGATTCCCATAGAAAACTAATGGAAAACACACTGACCTCAAAAACATTTTTCCCTGGATGGATTGTGCTCGGGGTTTCGCCTGCCAAATAAGTTCTCTTATATTCACAGACATCATTCAAACAGTTTTAGAAACTTTAGAGTGTTTTCTATCCAAATCTACTAGTCATATGCATATCCTAGCTTCTCAGTCTGAGAAGCAGGCAGTTTACATTTACATTTACGTCATTTAGCAGACGTTCTTATCCAGAGCGACTTACAAATTGGTGCATTCACCTTATGAAATCCAGTGGAACAGTCACTTTACAATAGTGCATCTAAATCTTAAAGGGGGGTGAGAGGGATTACTTATCCTATCCTAGGTATTCCTTAAAGAGGTGGGGTTTCAGGTGTCTCCGGAAGGTGGTGATTGACTCCGCTGTCCTGGCGTCGTGAGGGAGTTTGTTCCACCATTGGGGGGCCAGAGCAGCGAACAGTTTTGACTGGGCTGAGCGGGAGCTGTACTTCCTCAGTGGTAGGGAGGCGAGCAGGCCAGAGGTGGATGAACGCAGTGCCCTTGTTTGGGTGTAGGGCCTGATCAGAGCCTGGAGGTACTGAGGTGCCGTTCCCCTCACAGCTCCGTAGGCAAGCACCATGGTCTTGTAGCGGATGCGAGCTTCAACTGGAAGCAAGTGGAGAGAACGGAGGAGCGGGTGACGTGAGAGA
The DNA here is from genome assembly GCF_021184085.1 of Oncorhynchus gorbuscha. Lineage (NCBI taxonomy): Eukaryota > Metazoa > Chordata > Actinopteri > Salmoniformes > Salmonidae > Oncorhynchus > Oncorhynchus gorbuscha. The sequence goes on from NC_060179.1 coordinate 39,099,186, forward strand.
ACTTGGGAAGGTTGAACACCAGACGGGCTGCGGCGTTCTGGATGAGTTGAAGGGGTTTAATGGCACAGGCAGGGAGCCCAGCCAACAGCGAGTTGCAGTAATCCAGACGGGAGATGACAAGTGCCTGGATTAGGACCTGCGCCGCTTCCTGTGTGAGGCAGGGTCGTACTCTGCGGATGTTGTAGAGCATGAACCTACAGGAACGGGCCACCGCCTTGATGTTGGTTGAGAATGACAGGGTGTTGTCCAGGATGACGCCACGGTTCTTAGCGCTTTGGGAGGAGGACACAATGGAGTTGTCAACCGTGATGGCGAGATCATGGAACGGGCAGTCCTTCCCCGGGAGGAAGAGCAGCTCCGTCTTGCCGAGGTTCAGCTTGAGGTGGTGATCCGTCATCCACACTGATATGTCTGCCAGACATGCAGAGATGCGATTCGCCACCTGGTCATCAGAAGGGGGAAAGGAGAAGATTAATTGTGTGTCGTCTGCATAGCAATGATAGGAGAGACCATGTGAGGTTATGACAGAGCCAAGTGACTTGGTGTATAGCGAGAATAGGAGAGGGCCTAGAACAGAGCCCTAGGGGACACCAGTGGTGAGAGCGCGTGGTGAGGAGACAGATTCTCGCCACGCCACCTGGTAGGAGCGACCTGTCAGGTAGGACGCAATCCAAGCATGGGCCGCGCCGGAGATGCCCAACTCGGAGAGGGTGGAGAGGAGGATCTGATGGTTCACAGTATCGAAGGCAGCCGATAGATCTAGAAGGATGAGAGCAGAGGAGAGAGAGTTAGCTTTAGCAGTGCGGAGCGCCTCCGTGATACAGAGGAGAGCAGTCTCAGTTGAATGACTAGTCTTGAAACCTGACTGATTTGGATCAAGAAGGTCATTCAGAGAGAGATAGCGGGAGTGCTGGCCAAGGACGGCACGTTCAAGAGTTTTGGAGAGGAAAGAAAGAAGGGATACTGGTCTGTAATTGTTGACATCGGAGGGATCGAGTGTAGGTTTTCAGAAGGGGTGCAACTCTCGCTCTCTTGAAGACGGAAGGGACGTAGCCAGCGGTCAGGGATGAGTTGATGAGCGAGGTGAGGTAAGGGAGAAGGTCTCCGGAAATGGTCTGGAGAAGAGAGGAGGGGATAGGGTCGAGCGGGCAGGTTGTTGGGCGGCCGGCCGTCACAAGACGCAAGATTTCATCTGGAGAGAGAGGGGAGAAAGAGGTCAGAGCACAGGGTAGGGCAGTGTGAGCAGAACCAGCGGTGTCGTTTGACTTAGCAAACGAGGATCGGATGTCGTCGACCTTCTTTTCAAAATGGTTGACGAAGTCATCTGTTGAGAGGGAGGGGGGGGGACGGGGAGGAGGATTCAGGAGGGAGGAGAAGGTGGCAAAGAGCTTCCTAGGGTTAGAGGCAGATGCTTGGAATTTAGAGTGGTAGAAGGTGGCTTTAGCAGCAGAGACAGAGGAGGAAAATGTAGAGAGGAGGGAGTGAAAGGATGCCAGGTCCGCAGGGAGGCGTGATTTCCTCCATTTCCGCTCGGCTGCCTGGAGCCCTGTTCTGTGAGCTCGCAATGAGTCATCGAGCCACGGAGCGGGAGGGGAGGACCGAGCCGGCCTGGAGGATAGGGGACATAGAGAGTCAAAGGATGCAGAGAGGGAGGAGAGGAGGGTTGAGGAGGCAGAATCAGGAGATAGGTTGGAGAAGGTTTGAGCAGAGGGAAGAGATGATAGGATGGAAGAGGAGAGAGTAGCGGGGGAGAGAGAGCGAAGGTTGGGACGGCGCGATACCATCCGAGTAGGGGCAGTGTGGGAGGTGTTGGATGAGAGCGAGAGGGAAAAGGATACAAGGTAGTGGTCGGAGACTTGGAGGGGAGTTGCAATGAGGTTAGTGGAAGAACAGCATCTAGTAAAGATGAGGTCGAGCGTATTGCCTGCCTTGTGAGTAGGGGCGGAAGGTGAGAGGGTGAGGTCAAAAGAGGAGAGGAGTGGAAAGAAGTAGGCAGAGAGGAATGAGCCAAAGGTAGACGTGGGGAGGTTAAAGTCGCCCAGAACTGTGAGAGGTGAGCCGTCCTCAGGAAAGGAGCTTATCAAGGCATCAAGCTCATTGATGAACTCTCCGAGGGAACCTGGAGGGCGATAAATGATAAGGATGTTAAGCTTGAAAGGGCTGGTAACTGTGACAGCATGGAATTCAAAGGAGGCGATAGACAGATGGGTAAGGGGAGAAAGAGAGAATGACCACTTGGGAGAGATGAGGATCCCGGTGCCACCACCCCGCTGACCAGAAGCTCTCGGGGTGTGCGAGAACACGTGGGCGGACGAAGAGAGAGCAGTAGGAGTAGCAGTGTTGTCTGTGGTGATCCATGTTTCCGTCAGTGCCAAGAAGTCGAGGGACTGGAGGGAGGCATAGGCTGAGATGAACTCTGCCTTGTTGGCCGCAGATCGGCAGTTCCAGAGGCTACCGGAGACCTGGAACTCCACGTGGGTCGTGCGCGCTGGGACCACCAGATTAGGGTGGCCGCGGCCATGCGGTGTGGAGCGTTTGTATGGTCTGTGCAGAGAGGAGAGAACAGGGATAGACAGACACATAGTTGACAGGCTACAGAAGAGGCTACGCTAATGCAAAGGAGATTGGAATGACAAGTGGACTACACGTCTCGAATGTTCTGAAAGTTAAGCTTACGTAGCAAGAATCTTATTGACTAAAATGATTAAAATGATACAGTACTGCTGAAGTAGGCTAGCTGGCAGTGGGTGCGTTGTTGACACTACACTAATCAAGTCGTTCCGTTGAGTGTAATAGTTTCGACAGTGCTGCTATTCGGGGGCTAGCTGGCTAGCTAGCAGTGTTGTTTACGTTACGTTGCGTTAAAAGAACGACAATAGCTGGCTAGCTAACCTAGAAAATCGCTCTAGACTACACAATTATCTTTGATACAAAGACGGCTATGTAGCTAGCTATGTAGCTAGCTACGATCAAACAAATCAAACCGTTGTACTGTAATGAAATGAAATGAAAATGTGATACTACCTGTGAATGCGACCGGGTTGTTGAGTTCTATTCAGAAGACGTTGGCTAGCTGTTGGCTACCTAGCAGAGTCTCCTACGTTAAGGACGACAAATAGCTGGCTAGCTAACCTCAGTAAATTAAGATAATCACTCTAAGACTACACACTCTAAACTACACAATTATCTTGGATACGAAGACAGCAAAGACAGCTATGTAGCTAGCTAACACTACACTAATCAAGTCGTTCAGTTGAGTGTAATAGTTTCTCCAGTGCAGCTAATCAGTGGACGTTAGCTAGCTGGCTAGCTGCTGGGCAGAGCAGTGAAGACTACGTTAGGACGGCGAAATACGATAATTACGCAATTATCTTTGATACAAAGACGGCTATGTAGGTAGCTAAGAAGAAATAGCTAAGATTAGACAAATCAAACCGTTGTGCTATAATGAAATGTAATGAAAAAGTTATACTACCTGCGGAGCAAAGTGCCGATGCGACCGCTCGCTCCAACCCTTTGGGCACGCTTTTCATCGGGATGTGAAAATACTGCCCCCTAGCCCGAACAGGTTTTAAGCAATGGCTTTTTTTCTGGCAACTCTTTCCGTAAAGCCCAGCTCTGTGGAGTGTACAGTCTTAAAGTGGTCCTATGGACAGATACTCCACTCCACTGTGGAGCTTTGCAGCTCCTTCAGGGTTATCCTTGGTCTCTTTGTTGCCTCTCTGATTAATGCCCTCCTTGCCTGGTCCATGGGTTTTGGTGGGCGGCCCTCTCTTGGCAGGTTTGCTGCGGTCATAATAAAAATTCATAAAACATACAAATGTTATACATCAAAATAAAGCTTATCTTCCTGTTAATCCAGCCGCTGCCATATTTAAATAATTGATTTAATGGTGCTCTGTGGGATGTTCAAAGTTTCGGATATTTTTTTATAACCCAACCCTGATTTGTACTTCTCAACAACTTTGTCTCTGACCTGTTTGGAGAGCTCCTTGGTCTTCATGGTGCCACTTGCTTGATGGTGCCACTTGCTTGATGGTGCCACTTGCTTGATGGTGCCACTTGCTTGGTGGTGCCCCTTGCTTGGTGGTGTTGCAGACTCTGGGGTATTTCAGAACAGGTGTGTGTACATATACTGAGATCATGTGACAGATCATGTGACACATAGATTGCACACAGATGGACCTTATTTAACTAATTATGTGACTTTCGAAGGTAATCTGGTTGCACCAGATCTTATTTAGGGGCTTTGTAGCAAAGGGGGTGAATACACATGCATGCACAGTAATTTTTTTCATGTCACTTCAATAATTTGGACTATTTTGTGTGTGTCCATTACATGAAATCCAAATAAAAATCTTTTTAAATTACAGTTTGCAATGGAACAAAATAGGACAAACGCCAAGGGGAATTAATACTTTTGCAAGGCACTGTAGCCAGTATACACTTCCTCAAAATAATCAGAATTAATCTACAAGAAATCTGTAAATAACTGACGTTTTTGCCAAGCACGTCTTAGTCGCACAATTTTACATCTAACTACGTTGTATAATATGTTCTGTGCAGTATTTCTCAAGTGAAAAAATGTGCATGAAAACTCGTTGAATGACAACAAACACTTAATTGAAGAATCTTGTCCATTGTTCCTAAATTCGCCCTTGCACTCATTCTAAAGAGCGCAATGTCATAACACTTTGGCAAAGGGTAGAGTCTACCAAACTTAGTCCACTCTGTTCGTAAAAGATTCTCGTTTTGGAAACAGAAAATTGTATTGAGGTCAATTGTTTCATAGTTGACAAAATTAGCAAAGTGTAGGCCAAAATCAATTTTGGTCCATCTTCTCCCACTGCCGGCCACTGCCGGCCACAAATTTGGTTGTGAGTGGATACGCCAACGGGATGCTGAACATTTATACATCCGGTGAAATATCTGGCTCATTGTTCTATCTGTGGTAGTACTGTTGATCAATGACCAACGAATGGGCGTAAATTTCAGCTACCGAACATCGAGTTGCCTCACGAAACAAACATGTGAGTGCAAACAGCCAGAAAAAAACCCTGCCGAACACCATAACAAACAAAAGCGTAAAACAGTCTTGTTATAATAATCTTTCCAATGTTATCTGCCCATCCGTTCACTCTCACACCATTCAATTCGGACAGGCTAGAATAAATAGACAGTGACAGACAAACGAATGGGACAGATTTTTGAAAGAGGTCAATTTATTTCACACACAATCGTTAGTTAGGCACCCCTCTTCCAATATCCCCACCCCATCTACCCCCCTTCACTCTAATTGCATCTGAGTTAACAGTGGAGGTAGGCGAGGGGTGGAACATTCCAGAGCAGTAAGATAACTTCACTCTAGGGTTCCTTTCTCTCCAAATGAAAGGCGTGTGGAATGTTGTGCCAGAGCTCTGACAGGTAGAGAGGAAGAGGAGCAGAAAGAGTAAAGAGAACAGGGAGAGGGAAGAGAAGTGGGGTGCTGTTACACTACCACGATACAAAACACATGTGCTCCTCCTCCCCCACCTCCTTCTCAACCCATCTCATCCCCCGCTCCACTTCCTTCTCAACCTCCTCCCCCTTCTCCACCATCCTCCTCCTCCTCACCCCACCCTCCTACCCCTCATCCTCGCCCTCTCCTCACCCTGGGGCGGCAGGGTAGCCTAGTGGTTAGAGCGTGTGACCAGTAACCAGAAGGTTGCGAGTTCAAACCCCCGAGCTGACAAGGTGCAAATCTGTCATTCTGCCTCTGAATAGGCAGTTAACCCACTGTTCCTAGGCTGTCATTGAAAATAAGAATTTGTTCTTAACTGACTTGCCTGGTTAAATAAAAAAAATATTAAAATAAAATCCCCCCCTCAGCTCCCTGTTAGGGTCTAAGAGCTGAATAAAGACATTAAAGAGTTTGTCTAAAGCCTGACTGCACCAAATGCCCCAAATGCCTATTTAATCAAAAGAAAATAAACCTGGCCACATTCAAATATTTGGTAAATCAACCTGCCAATATTGGCTGAGCCGCAGAATTATAACCTGCTGTCTGAGGTTTAGGTATGGAGACTCAGGGTGCTTCTGAAACGGCACCCTATAACCTATATAATGGACTATTTTTGACCAGAGCTCACATAAAAGTAGTGTACTAAATAGGGAATAGGGTGCCATTTGGAATGCAGCCATGGAGTCATGCTTCTGGCCTGGTCTGTGTCTTCAGGCCCCCGCTCCTGTTACCTAAACACACTGAGGAAGGAAGAGACACACCCAGACCCAGCACTGGGGATGAATGGCTTACCATAGATACACATATCACCTGGAAGGAAATTAACTAAAACAGAAAAGGTTATACTGTTTTATCAAGTTACATGTTTGAAACAACAAATTCTGATAAATTGCGTCAGATTTAGGCAGAGTGAGAACTTCAAGAGGTTAAATTGTTAGGTGTAAGGACAGGCCCATTACTCTGTAGTAGTACAACACTAAGGCTAACTCTTTGGAAAGTTGTGCAAAGAAAGCCCTACTAAGTTATGTTGTTGAAAGCTATGTTGTTGTGTTGTCAGGTATAAGAATAAGGATGTCTCCTGACAAGGTTAATTGAATAAACATGGTATAATGGCCAACCTTCCCCAGAGTCACAAGGTCGGCCAGGTCATGGGGTCAGCATCCTCAAGGTCGCGTGGCATGCAGTAACCCATGGTTACACACACAGCCTGTTGTTTATTATGGACCACATCACTAATGCCATTTAAATTAGCCTGTCTATCACCCCCCAGCCCGAAGCAGACCGTCCCGCGTCACTGTCCTTCTTCCCATCTTGAGGGCCCCTTAAAACAGGCCATCATTGTCTGGCGCTCCAGAGAAAGACGGTCTGCGTCTGTGTTTTCACTCCTCTGGGGTGGAGTTCATTAGGCTGTCAGACAGACAGACGGACAGTAATGTGACCCAGCAACCCAGCCAGCCAATGGAGCTATGGGAGCATGGGACAGCTCAGATGGAGGGATGGAATGGGGGAAGGATGGAGAGCACAGAGCAGCTCCACCGGAGGACCAACAGAGATTACTCTTCCTAATAGGGTTCATTAAGGTAACATGATAGCTCTGTCTGAGTATAGTAGTAGAGGAAGAGGAGAGTAGGCTATGCAAAGAATCAGCATGATGTTGATGTTGTTTTCCAGGCTCAGCCCTGGGCCACGTTGCGAATTCCAGAATCCAAATACTTGGTAACAGGAGCTGCATTGTGAGCAGCTGAAGCCCTGCAGCTGATGGTTGGGATAGGATGGACTGTTTGTATGGGTCTCCAAAATCTTCTGTCTGGCCACATAAACTCTTAGCACAAATTTTCAAATCAGTAACTGTGGCCTACCACAGTAGCTAGCTCCACCTGGGACATCACAGGATCACAGACCTGATTCTCCATCACAGCCTGTCACGCTTGAAGCCCAATCAGTCTTGTCACTGGGACTGGGCTGCTGCCACAGATGCCCATTTAATGAGCCACTAACATCTTTAAGGAGTGCTAATCTACAATCAGTTTCACCTTTCAGATCATAATAAATAAGATTACACTGAGTATACTATAACATTAAGAACACCTGCTCTTTCCATGAAACAGACTGACCAGGTGAATCCAGGTGAAGGCTATGACCCTTATTGATGTCACTTGTTAAATCCACTTCAATCCGTGTAGATGAATGGGGAGGGGACAGGTCAAAGAAGGATGTTTAAGCCTTGAGACATAGATTATGTATGTGGGCCATTCAGAGTGTAAATGGGCAAGACAAAAGTATCAGCGTGTCGCTGATCTAGAGGATATTAGACGTGTAGGTGAAGAAGAAGAACAAGGATGTATCTGGGGAAAGAGAAGAATGACTTGTGAACATCATTTAACAGTCATTTACTTCCTATTTTCTTACTCTCGGTTCTGTCAGCCAATCAGGTCTTGTAGAGTGGACACAAAACACATTACACTGTGGGGGAGTGACCAATGATCAGTTACTGTATCTACACCACTGATTGCTCACTGAGACAATGCACAGCTGACAATAGTTATGTCTCCCAGACAGAAAAGCCACCCTACTACTGACAAAGGCTGTGAAAACAGCTTCAGACAGGGCCTCTTTCGTCCCACACCCACCCTTACTGCTCTGTTCTGTCTGAGCTAAGATAAGAAGTGCATGTCTACACACACAGACGTACCCACACACACACACAGATGTACGTATGCATACACAGGCACAAACCTGTTGATGCACACACACACTCACAGCTCTTAATGCACACAGCCAGAAGAACTAGACGTGGGACAATTTTGTCTTGAGCGGATGGTCGGGGGGCCGGAACAAAATTCCAAATCATTTGTAGACTGCAAATTGACCGATAGAAGCTCAAACAGACATGTTTGACTAAAACATAATTTCAAACCTTGCTTATATCATGTGTCTCTCTACTAAGTGTGGGAAAACTTGGGAACACATTTCTTAAATTAAAATCACTTGGAGCTGATTTCCTGGTGTTTTTACAGTCTTTTATGTGCAACAATGAAAATGCTAAAAAATATATATATTTGTCATTTGTTTTGCTCAGAAAACTTTGTGGGTCAAATAAATTCACCTTGCGGGGCAAATTTGGCCTGGGGGTGATTTTATTTGACCCACAAAGTTTTCTGAGCAAAACAAATTACAAAAATCGAAGATGCAAAATATGTTTTATTGCGAAACAAACAAGAAATAATTAAAAAAAAACAGAAAACTTGAGTGTGCATAACTATTCAACCCCCAAAAGTCAATACTTTGTAGAGCCACCTTTTGCAGAAATTACATCTGCAAGTCTCTTAGGGTATGTCTCTATAAGCTTGGCACATCTAGCCTCTGGGATTTTTGCCCATTCTTCAAGGCAAAACTGGTCCAGCTCCTTCAAGTTGGATGGGTTCTGCTGGTGTACAGCAATCTTTAAGCCATACCGCAGATTCTCAATTGGATTGAGGTCTGGGCTTTGACTAGGCCATTCCAAGACATTTAAATGTTTCCCCTTAAACCACTCGAGTGTTGCTTTAGCAGCATGCTTAGGGTCATTGTCTTGCTGAAAGGCGAACCTCCGTCCCAGTCCTCAAGAATTTCCCTGTATTTAGCGCCATCCATCATTCCTTCAATTCTGACCAGTTTCCCAGTCCCTGCCGACGAAAAACATCCCCACAGCATGATGCTGCCACCCATTCTTCACTGTGGGGATGATATTCTCAGGGTGATGAGAGGTGTTGGGTTTGCACCAGACATAGTGTTTTCCTTGATGGCCAAAAAGCTCAATTTTAGTCTCATCTGACCAGAGTACCTTCTTCCATATGTTTGGGGATTCTCCCACATGCCTTTTGGCGAACACCAAATGTGTTTGCTTATTTTCTTCTTTAAGCAATGGCTTTTTCTCTGGCCACCCTTCCGTAAAAGCTCAGCTCTGTGAAGTGTACAGCTTAAAGTTGTCCTATGGACAGATACTCCAATTTCCACAGTGGAGTTTTGCAGCTCCTTCAGGGTTATCTTTGGTCTCTTTGTTGCCTCTCTGATTAATGCCCTCCTTGTCTGGTCCGTGAGTTTTGGTGGGCAGGTTTGTTGTGGCGCCATATTAATAATGGATTTAATGGTGCTCTGTGGGATGTTCAAAGTTTCTGATATTTTTTATAACCCAACCCTGATCTATACGTCTCCACAACTTTGTCCCTGACTTGTTTGGAGAGCTCCTTGGTCTTCACGGTTCCGCTTGTTTGGTGGTTCCCCTTGCTTAGTGGTGTTGCAGACTCTAGGGTTTTGCAGAACAGGTATATATATACTGAGATCATGTGACACTTAGATTGCACACAGGTGGACTTTATTTAACTAATTATGTGACTTTCGAAGGTAATTGGTTGCACCAGATCTTATTTAGGTGCTTCATAGGAAAGGAGGTGAATACATATGCACGTACCACTTTTCTATTTTTTGTTTGTTGAATTCTTCAAAACATAATTTTTTTGTCCATTTCACATCCCCAATTTGGACTATTTTGTGTATGTCCATTACATGAAATTCAAATCCATTTAAATTACAGGTTGTAATGCAACAAAATAGGAAAAACGCCAAGGGGGATGAATACATTTGCAAGGCACTGTAGGTTTTGCAAGGCACTGTAGGCAAATGCAATGATGCATGGAATGCCTTATTATAATGGTGAATTTTTATGGGGAGAGTTTAGCTTCCTTAAACTAGAAACTCATGTGCCGCCAATGCACTACCACATGGCATTGCAGAGCAGCTAGCTAACAGCCCCTTGTTATTCAAAGTACTTTAACTCTCTACCCTCATTCTGCTGGTCGAAAGAGGAGTTGAGAAAAAGGCTGTGTTTGGCTAATTGAAGTGATATGGTACAACAGAAATTAGATTAACAGGATGAATAGTTCCCAGAAAGTCTATATTTGGTGTGGTGGTAATTATGTCCCCCGATTGTGGCAGTCAGATGGTCTTAAAGCATGGTAGGGCAATGGGAGGTGGAAATGGGGTATGTGTGTAGGGGAGCCAGGAGTTAGGCTCTCTCACAGCTTATATGGCTAGTTCTGGCTGCTAACGAAAGAGAGGGAGGATTTTGGGGGGTGCTGATCATCTCTTTGGCATAGAGCCATACTCCATCGGTCTCGATCTACCTTCCCTCAGCCCAGGGACAGACTGCTCCGGCCCCCCTGGATGCATCATGGATCCTGACAGTGTCCAGCGCCAACCACATAAAGGCCCACACTGGACACACAGAGCTTTGCTTTGAGACCATCCAGGGGGGACCAAACAGCTGGCCTTAATAGGGCATCCACATGGACAGTGCAGTAGCCTACCAGTCCCAGTCCTCATCCCAAACAGTGCTGGATTTAACCATACAGGATGTACAGTAACAACGTTGTACAAACGTTGCCATCTCATCCTTTTCAAGTGAGCAGCAGACCCCTACAGTATAAGAAGCCCATCCTCAGGCCAGTCTCCCAGCCATGGAAAAGAGACGACTGGAGGGAGGAATGGACATTGAGGATGCGTCCCAAATGGCACCCTATCCCCTTTATAGTGCATTACATTTGATCAAGATCCTTGCAAAAAGAAGTGGACTATATAGGCAATAGGGTGCCATTTGTGAAGCAAACCAAGTTTTCTGAAAGGTGTGTTACCATGGGAAGGACTCACCCCTTGTCCTTCATTCTGGTGGGGTTGGAGGGTATATGGTACAATGGAACTGGGTATGTCTGTGCATAGCGTAGGACCGCAATCCAGTTGTTTTATTAATTACAGCCATACAGATTTATATCAATAGAGGCTTGCATCCATGGCCCATAGCCTACTGAAATGGGGGCATTCTCACTCATCCATCCTTGGTGTGCTATAACGGATATAAAGGATGTACAAACCACCATAGTTCAACATTCAGTTGAATCACCAACCCTGTGCCAGGCACCAATTAGACAGCAGAGCACCCTGAACCCTGACCTGAAACAATGGATATTGTGGTACAGTACAGTGACACTGAGGCTTCCCCTTACTCCACACACTGCTTACGTTATTGGGCCAGTTGCTTCCCCATTCTGCTTTCTTTGGGGGTTTCCGATATGTAAACTGTGATAGCTTGTTTTTGTCAGACCTGGCAGGTTTCAGTGACTGAAAGTGGAAGCCTGGCGTGCCACTGTAACTACAGTGAATGTAGGATAACTCTAGAGGAGAGAGATACACACACTGATAATCTCAAGGGACCTGAGCGTGTGTCAGGATCATTCCTGCTCCAACTACACTACTCCCATGTGAAAGAGCGAGAGAGATAGGAGGGGAGAGAGAGAGGCACACATAGAAAGAGGGGAAAAGGGAGAGGGAGAGAAAGAGAGGGTGTTGGGAGTGGGTCAACTCTGCTTACGTTGACAGGTAAAGGGTTGTAGTGAGATTGGGGGAACTACACTGATACACTGCCTGGGATAGTTGTCCCTAAACTGCAGGAAGCTGCATGGTGTTATAACCTCTCACAATGTTGTCAGGACAATTCATGGAACTGGGAGGGGAAGTGATTGGAGATTATTTTCCCCACTTATGTACTGGTCCTAAATGGCACCCTATTCCTACTTTTAACCAGAGACCTATGGGCCCTGGTCAAAAGTAGTGCACTATATTGGGGATAGGGTGTCATTTGGAACATACCATGTGTGTGGAGCCTGGGGAGGTACGTGCTAGTAGAATGGATCAGATGGTTTGCTAAAAGAGCATGTAAAAGTGGTCTGAGAGATAAGGCCCCCTGGAAAGACCGCACTCAACGAGCTGTATAAGGCCATAAGCAAACAAGAAATTGCTCATCCAGAAGCGGCGCTCCTAGTGGCCGGGGACTTAACTGCAGAAAAACTTAAATCTGTTTCACCTCATTTCTATCAGCATGTCACATGTGCAACCAGAGGAAAAACAACTCTAGATAGACCATCTTTACTCCACACACCGAGGCACATGCAAAGCTCTCCCTCACCTCCCATTGTCAAATCTGACCATAATTCTATCCTGCTCATTCCTGCTTACAAGTAAAAACTAAAGCAGGAAGTACCAGTGACTCGCTCAATATTGGAAATGGTCAGATGAACGCGGATGCTACGCAACAGAACTGTTTTGCTAGCATAGACTGGAACGTGTTCCGCGATTCATTCAATGGCATTGAGGAGTATACCACCTCAGTCACCACAGATGACGTATTCTCAATCGCACTCCACACTGCCCTTTCCCACCTGGACAAAAGGAACACCTATGTGAGAATGCTGTACATTGACTACAGCTCAGCGTTCAACACCATAGTGCCCACAAAGCTCATCGCTAAGCTAAGGACACTGTAACTAAACACCTCCCTCTGCAACTGGATCCTGGGCTTCCTGATGGGCTGCCCCCAGGTGGTAACGGTAGGCAACAACACATCTGCCACGCTGATCCTCAAAACTGGGGCCCCTCAGGGGTGCGTGCTTAGTCCCCTCCTGTACTCCATGTTCACTGTTCAACAAACTATCATGGTCCAAAAACACCAAGACAGTCATGAAGAGGGCAGGACAACACCTTTTCCCCCTCAGGAGAAAATATTTGGCAGGGGTCCCCAGATCCTGAAAAGATTCTACAGCTGCACCATTGAGAGCATCCTGACCAGTTGCATCACTGCCTGGTATAGTAACTGCTCGGCATCCGACCGACCGTAAGGCGCTACAGAGGGTAGTGCCTACGGCCCAGTACATCACTGGGGCCAAGCTTCCTGCCATCCAGGACCTATATACTAGGCGGTGTCAAAAATTGTCAATGACTCCAGCCACCCAAGTCATAGACTGTTCTCTCTGCTACCGTACGGCAAGTGGTACCGGAGTGCCAAGTCTAGGTTCAAAAGGCTCCTTAACAACTTCTTCCCCCAAGCCATAAGACAGCTGAACAATTAAACAAGTGGCCCCCGAACGATTTACATTGACCCCCCCCCCTGCTACTGCTACCTGCAGTTTATTAACTATGCGTAGTCACTTTCCCCAGACCTACATGTACAAATGACCTTGACTAACATTGACTCGGTACCGGCACCCCCTGTATATAGCCTGGTTATTGTTATTTTGTGTTTTATTTTATTTTTTACTTTAGTTTAATTAGTAAATATTTTCTTAATCAACAATGCAGTTCAATAAATAGAGTTAAGGGCTTATAAGTAAGCATTTCACGGTAAGGTCCACCTGTTGTATTCAGCGCATGTGACAAATAAAATTTGAAATATAGGTATGTAACCTAAATGGTACCCTAATCCCTATATAGTGCACTGCTTTTGAAAGGTAGTGCTGGTGCACTATATTGGGGATAGGATTACATTTGGCGGACACGACTTGGAACGCTGGAATGTTTTCTTCTAGCAAAATAGAATTACAATAAAAATGGCCTTCCCCGGTCCACTATTTCACGGCAGGTTTTAAAACGCTAAAGTGCAGAGGTGTAAAAGTAGAATTCCAAATCCAAGACCAAGACCATTTTTATATCTTCTTTATCCTTAGTTTCTTTTTTATGCAATCCCTCCCATTTTATAAACCCCTCAAGCCACCTTTGTAAATTATTTCAAGGCTCTGAAGGGGGAGAGGCTTGGAGCCAAGGAAAAACCCCAGCAACATAAACTATGATCAGACCTTGGTTCAACTATATGAAATCAATCCAAATACGCTAGTTGGGCTTGATTGAGCTTGCCTGGCGCAATAGAACCAAAATAATAGTCGCAAAACTGAAACCCCCTCCTAGCTGTCACTTCAGGCATGCTAAAGCAAATGCTGAAAGCACTTGAAAGAGTTCAACTTTATTTGAACCCAGGTCTGACAAGGTCCACAACGCCTTTGTCTCTAAAACCGCCAGAATTCCTCTGAGTGTTGGCTCATAAATCAGAACCTATGGTTTGCTGCCCGGAGACACTGAGGATGGGGGTCAACGCAAGCAGGTTAGCCAAACACACCCCTGGAGAGGTGCTAGACCCACTTCAGAAGGAGTACCCCTCAGCAGAGAGCGAGGGTGTGTCCCAAATGGCCCATAGGGCGCTGGTCAAAAGCAGTGCACTGTAAAAGGAATAGGGTGCCATTTGAGACAGAGACACTCGAGTGGTGTAGATACTCATCTCTGGTACGGAAGAACTAGTCAGTTACATAACATAGGTAGACATTTAGAGAAGGTATAACATTACTTTGACCCTGACCTTGCCACCTCTCTGTACAGGAAGTCTTGGTTCATATCCACAAACGGTCAAAACCTAGGATTGTATTATACATGAATACCTACAGTACCTACCTAGTGATAAATACAAGAGTAGAGTTTGTCATGTTAAATCATTGTTCCCTTGTATGACTAAATGCCTAATAGTAAACCATAGCCATATTTAGGTACAGGACAGAATCAGATCAGTTCTGTTCTACATAATTCATTTATTTTAGACTGTTTGGTACAGTTGCACCCTCCTGAACCAACCTCTGACACACAAGCGCTCTCTTAACCTAGTTACTCAGAGGGAAGGGGTAGAGAAGAAAAATTCAAAGCCATCCTATAATGTAATGTATGTTTTTGAGGCGGCAGCGGGCGCTCCTCTCCTTCCTGTCGCTGTGCCCCCATGGCAGAGGCGGAACTTTTCAAATTGGATCCCTTCACCCCCTGGCCTCATGCTGCACAGAGTGAAATAACAGCTGTGGGGCCACCACACACTCCTGCTCCTGAACCACCTTCTCCTGGGACGCTCGCTGCTAAAGCCACTCACACACGCATATTCTGTCACTCTCTCAAACACAAACACTCGCTCACTCTCTCAAATATACCCAGACTTTTGCTCCCTCAAACATACAAGCACAAATGGAAAGACCTACAGTAGTACCTTTATGGTTTGAAGAACTGCAGAGGAGGCAGAAACTTACCGTAAGTGGAAAAGGCACTCATTCCTTCTCCCTCACGGCAAACTATTCAGTGGTAGGGTTCATTCACAGAGAGTGCTTAGGTGGCAAGAAGTTTTGATTAAAAAAATAACTTACATTATCTTGGCCTTGTGTACTCAGTTCACTGAACTTGTCATTAAGGTTTGGGTTGGAAATACCTACTTTCAAATTGGCAATAAATGATTATGAGCAGATCTGGAAACAAAGTTAAGGCCCTGTCTCTTTCTTTCAGTCTCCACCGAGAAAACTAAAGACTTGTGTTTAAAATGGAATGTGCCTACTCTCTATCCAAATATTTGACATGTTAGCTCAACGAGTAGCCGGGAAGAGGTCCATCCATTTTACAGACTAACCACGCCGCTGGCTCCTCTCTCCTCCACACAACTGACTTGATGAGCAACGGTATGGACTGTTTAAATATGGACTGACTAGCAAGGATGCATCATTGTTTTTGGACAGTTGACGGTAAAAGTTGAATCTTGAAATAACAAATGTCAGACTGTTCATTATCCACCACACATTTCAAAATACTGTTTTCATTTTGGTATAAAAGTCAATTTTGTGACACTGATTTATTAAAAAACATCTGAAAACATTTGATGTAACGTAAACAAACTAAAAGATGCTAGAAGTTAATATCTTCTTTAAGTACATTATTTGCGAAGGTTGGCATGGAGAGTAAATAAGTCCTTTCTTATCAAGAGCATCTGGTCACGGAAACATTTATACTCCATTTCACACAATCATGCCAATCCAAACCATACTGCGCCAGCTTCTATATTTTCGTCAGGACAGTTCCAGCTACCATAGCGGATGTCTAAACAGGCCAGCTCAGTACAGCTTGGCTCGACTCATAAGTCCACTAATGTGATGTCTTTAAGGGTAGGACTTTAAGTGCGTGTTGCCCTTGGACTTATACCTCACCAGTGCCATCTAGTGGTGATGGTCTGCAAAACCGTGTGCAGAGTGCACAGTATGAGTGATCTACAAATCATTTTGCATCCCAAATGACTACTGATCGAGATAAGTGATTCTGCATCTCGCCAAGGGCTCAGACTGATCCCCACAAACACAATGAATCTTCTCCTCTAGCTCTTCTTCCTCGTGGTGTTGATACTGTTGCCCGTCTTCTTCTCCTCCCTGTTCTTTAGAGACTCCAGCAGGCTCTCGAGCCTCTTGCTGGCCGGTTCTCTCTTCCTCTTCTACGATCCTTAACCTCGGCCACCTGGGAGACGGAGTGCATGAGGAGCACAGCCAAGCCCCAGGGAGCATTGTTCCCGGTACTGGTCCCGTTACTGCCGCTGCTGTGCGGTACTTTGAACTCCCGCTGCTGCATCATCCAGGCGCTCTCCCGACTCAACGCCACGAAGTGCTCCGGCTGTGTTCTGTTAACGTGCTTACTGACGTTCAGCGCTGGCTTGAAGGGGTTCTGGATGTGAAGGGAGAGACCTCAGGTTTGTTCTGCTCTCTGCCCTGTGTGAGAGCGAGCAAAGAGAAGAGTGAGGGAGAACGTAAGAGATTAAAAGAGGGTGGGAGTGAGAAAGAGAGGGGTGACAAAACATAAAAACACACTGGCTTTATAAATGGTCCATCTATCTTAGGCATTGTTGCTGTTATGTAGGCCACCTGGACCCAGTTATAAAGGGTCTGGCTGTTACATCTCATCTCTTGATTCGCTAGCAGGCTCTGTCCCAAAT
This sequence comes from Oncorhynchus gorbuscha, assembly GCF_021184085.1. NCBI lineage: Eukaryota > Metazoa > Chordata > Actinopteri > Salmoniformes > Salmonidae > Oncorhynchus > Oncorhynchus gorbuscha. Next base: position 39,116,321 of record NC_060179.1, read on the forward strand.
GGCACCCTATTCCCTACTACTTTTAAATCAGGCTCCATATGGCTCTGGTCAAAAGTAGTGCAGTGTGTAGGGAATAGGGTGCCATTTGGGACGCAAATAGTGTCAGCCTAGCTGTGATGAACGGGCCTGGGGGCAGCACCAGCAGGGTAGACACAGGTTCAATCATCAATCATACCTGGTACAATAGCCTGGTCCAAGATCTGTTTCTGCCATCTTGCTAACTCTTTGGCGATTCCAGTGTCCTAGGCTAGATCATTGCTGCTTTGGAAAAGTAGTGCACTATATGGAATTGGGTTCCATCTGTACTATTCTGTAACTGTCACACAGACAATAAAAACCACGGTAAAAGATCTATCTCCAGAGCCCTCCAAGGTTCCATGCAAACAACAGATGCACCTGGGTTCAAATAGCATTTGTTTTCTTTTAAACGCTTTAGCTGCGCCTGATTGACCTTGCCTGACGCAATGGAAACAATGGAATAGCCCCAAAGGTGCAAACGCCTCAAATCCAACACCCCAGGCAAGCTCAATTGTACCCCTCAAAGTATTTGAAATAAATCAAACACTATTTGAACCCAGGGCATGCATGGCATGCAGTACCTAAATATCCTATCCCCTAAGCCGGGGATTGTAAAAAGGCTGAATGGATGGAGAAACAGAGATGGAGCCTCCAGCTCCATGGGATGGAGAGATGACCATGGACCATAAAGCCATCAGTCAGGGCAGAGGGAGAGTGCCAGGAGTGAGAGAGGGAAAGGGGTAGAGAGAGGAGAGAGGGCCAGGGAGAGGGAGGGAGAAAGGGCAGGAGAGGGAAAGAGAGGGTAAAAGGGCAGGAGAGGACAAATTTACTTACTATATGACATGTGGTTGTCCCACCTAGCTATCTTAAGATGAATGCACTAAATAAGACGTTCTGGATAAGAGCAACCTGCTAAATGACTACAATGTAAAATGGTAGGACACAGAAGACAGGGAATAGGAGAGTGTGGGAGAAGAGGGAGACGGGAGAGACGCAGTACACTGTAAAGATGATTAATGGTGGTTTCTCTACTGGTGAAAGATTATATGCAGAGGCCATGACCACAAGTCTTCCTACAGGCCTTCCTTTAGTACTTCAGTCCTGACCCTGGGTTCTCACACACACACACACACACACACACACACACACACACACACACACACACACACACACACACACACACACACACACACACACACACACACACACACACACACACACACACACACACACACACACACACACACACACACACACACACACACACACACACAAGGTTAACGTCCTTACAATATTTTTACTCTCAGGGGCCATGAGGAGATGAGGAACAACAGAGGCCTGCATCCTAAAATGGCACCCGATTCCCTATGGGCCCTGGTCAAAAGTAGCTCACTATACAGTAGGGATGTAATGATTACATATCAGCCTGCGATTCAAATGTTTAAGATAAGACTGCATTGGTCCACAGACCCCAGATTATTTTTCAAACATGAATCGCCGAGAAACGAACATGTTTTGCTCATATTACTTTATTTTCGACCTTGAGAAAATACCTAATCCTTTGTGATAACTGATGCGTCTTATCCTTCAGTGTCAAACTAAAAGCATGCAACTGTGTTGACAGTCATTGATTTATACTGAACAAAAATATAAACGCAACATGTAAAGTGTTGGTCCCATATTTCATCAGCTGAAATAAAAAATCCCAGAAATGTTTTATACGAACAAAAAGCTTATTTCTCTAAAATGTTTCCATCCCTGTTAATGAGCATTTCTCCTTTTGCCAAAATAATCCATCTATTTGACAGGCATGGCATATCAAGAAGCTGATTAAACAGCGTGATCATTACATAGGTGCTCCTTGTGCTGGGGACAATAGAAGTCCACTCTAAAATGTGCAGTTTTGTCACACAATGCCACAGATGTCTCAAGTGCAATTGGCATGCTGACTGCAGGAATGTCCACTAGAGCTGTTGCAAGAGAATTGAAAATCGTTTAAGAGAATTTGGCAGTGGCTCACAACTGCAGACCACGTGTAACCACGCCAGCCCAGGACCTCCACACCTGGCTTCTTCACCGGCGGGATCATGCTTCTACACGTGCATTGCTTGCTGTTTGGGGTTTTAGACTGGGTTTCTGTACAGCACTTTGAGATATCAGCTGATGTACGAAGGGCAACTGTCAGGAACCGTCTTGGGAAAGTTCATCTTTGTGCTTGTCATCCTCACCAGGGTCTTGACCTGACTGCAGTTCATCGTCATAACCGACTTTAGTGGACAAATGCTCACCTTCTCCAGCGTGCCAGTGGCCATCGAAGTGTGCTCTTTATGGATGAATCTCGTTTCATCTGGACCAGGCAGATGGCAGACAGAGCGTATGGTGTCGTGTGGGCGAGCGGTTTGCTGATGTCAACGTTGTGAACCCATGGTGGTGGGATTATGGTATTGGCAGGTTTAAAATACGGACAACGAACACAATTGCATTTTATCGATGGCAATTTTAATGCACAGAGATGCCATGAGATCCTGAGGCCCATTGTTGTGCCATTCATCTGCCGCCATAACCTCACGTTTCAGTATAATTCACAGCCCCATGTTGCAAGGATCTGTACACAATTCCAGGACGCTGAAAATATCCCAGCTCTTCCATGGCCTGCATACTCACCAGACATGTCACCAATTGAGCATGTTTGGGATGCTCTGGATCGACGTGTACGACATTGTGTTCCAGTTCCCACCAATATCCAGTAACTTCAGACAGCCCTTGAAGAGGAATGGGACAACATTCCAAGGACCACAATCAACAGCCTGATTAACTCTATGCGAGGGAGATTTGTCGCACTGCATGAGGCAAATGGTGGTCACACCAGATACTGACTGGTTTCTGATCCCCGCCCTTACAATATTTATATTTTTTAAGGCATCTGTTACTAACACCTCACGGCTAAAATGTGGAGAAAAAAAGTTCACCAAAATCTTCCAAAACGGTCAAAATCCTTCGATTTTGAGATGGGGTGAAATCTAAAATTGTGCTATATATGAATTGGTTATGTCATAGTTCATTTGTAAATTATGAATATTGATACATTGCTAGCTCAAACACTATCTGCTAAATGTACAAGTTAATTAGTGGGTGATGGTGATTTCAGATCCAAAGGCTAGTTCCCCTTAATCTGGTAGTGGGGTGGTAGATGCCTTGTCTCCCCCTATGGGTCAGATCAGGTACATAGATAGTATACACCATAGACAAACATAATTTACACACAGCTCAGACAAGTCAGCTCAGACCGATCCAGCTCAGAGGCTTAGCTCATGAGCTCCATCAGCATCAGACTTATATTTAGAATGGAAAATGAGTGTGTTTATGCAACAAATGTTAGTGCATCGAATCATATCGTATCGATTCGTTCTCTAATCAAAGAGAATCGCACAGAATCATTTCAAACTAAAATGTATCGTTCCTGTATCATATCGGAGCCCATCTATCTAGATACGTATTGAATCGTCTTGAAAGGGAAAGATGCACATCCCTACTATACAGAGAATAGGGTGCCATTTGGGACAGCCTTGGCCTGCAAAGGAATTAAATGAAAAACAAACTGGGTGAACTGTAACTAAATGAACACGTACGTGTCTAAGATTGAATAAACATGTTGATTATGTTTTCTTATCGAGTGTGATGAACTGCTGATTGTGTTCATTGGAGATGGGTAGAGGGGAGGAGCAACTATCAATCACACAGTCCTCTGACAGCTGTAGTCTTAGCTGGCACGGAGAGACATTTGTGCGATGCTGGTGTGTGTGTGTGTTTGATCCACCAAAAACCCACTTTATTACCAACAGCTTCCCCTCTTGGCTCTCAGCCCTGCTTTGGTAGTTTTCTTTCCCCCTCCCGCATTTCAATCATCAGACCTCAAGAGGCCGATATAGCACCGTCTTGCTCCATGTGTGAATTAATTGTAATGTCTGCATACCATGGTCATCTATGGCAGTGGTTCCCAACCTTTTTATAGGCCCATACCCCTTCAAATATTCAACCTCCAGCTGGTACCCCCTCTAGCACCAGGGTCAGCGCACTCTCAAAAGTTGTTTTTTTGCCATCATTGTAAGCCTGCCACACACACACTATACGATACATTTATTAAACATAAGAATGAGTGTGAGTTGTGGTCACGACCCGGCTCGTGGAAAGTGACAAAGAGCTTTTATAGGACCAGGGAACAAATAATAATATAATCATAATCAATCATTTTGCTCTTTATTTAACCATCTTACATATAAAACCTTATTTGTTCATCATAAATTGTGAATAACTCACCACAGGTTAATGAGAAAGGTGTACTTGAAATGATACACATAACTCTACAACGTTGGATTGTATTGGAGTGTCTCAGTTTTAAATAATTCTCTACACACAGTCTGTTTCTGTATTTCATTTTAGTGAGGACAGAGAATCCACTCTCACATAGGTACATGGTTGTAAAGGGCATCAGTGTGTCATGTTTTGTCATATATTGTCTTGTCATTATGCTTTCCCTTCTGTTCGTTTCCCCCTGCTGGTCTTATTAGGTTCGTTCTCCTTTTTCTCTCTCCCTTCCTCTCTCTCTTCTCTCTATCGTTCCGTTCCTGCTCCCAGCTGTTCCTATTCCCCTAATCAATCATTTAGTCTTCCCACACCTGTTCCATATCTTTTTCCCTGATTAGAGTCCCTATTTCTCCCCTTGGTTTTCCGTTTCTGCCTTGTCGGATCCTTGTCTATTGTTCACCGTGCTGTGTTTGTGTATCGCCCTGTCGTGTCGTGTTTCCCTCAGATGCTGCGTGGTGAGCAGGTGTCTGAGTCTGCTAAGTTCAAGTGCCTTCCCGAGGCAACCTGCTGTTCAAGATCGAGTCTCCAGTCTGTTCTCGTCATTACGAGTGGAAATTGTTTTATTTGATTGTATTTTTACTTTACTGGATTAAAGACTCTGTTTTCGCCAAGTCGCTTTTGGGTCCTCATTCACCTGCATAACAGAAGGATCCGACCAAGAATGGACCCAGCGACTATGGATTCTCTCTACTCTACTCTCGAGTTCCAGGGAGCGATGCTCGGCAGACACGAGCAGGAATTGTCTGCTGCTCGGCAGGCCGTTGAGACCCTGGCCGCTCAGGTCTCCGACCTCTCAGGACAGTATCAGAGTCTTCGTCTCGTGTCACCAGCTACTTCCGGTTCTTCCGAGCCTCCGGAACCTAGGGTTAATAACCCACCATGTTATTCTGGGCAGCCCACTGAGTGCCGCTCCTTTCTCACCCAGTGTGATATAGTGTTCTCTCTCCAACCCAACACATACTCAAGAGAGAGAGCTCGGATTGCCTACGTCATATCACTCCTTACTGGTCGGGCTCGGCAGTGGGGCACAGCTATCTGGGAGGCAAGCGCTGAGTGTACTAACAATTATCTGAACTTTAAAGAGGAGATGATAAGGGTTTTTGATCGCTCAGTTTTTGGGAAAGAAACTTCCTGGTCCCTGTCTTCCCTATGTCAAGGTAATCGATCCATAACGGATTACTCTATAGAGTTTCGCACTCTTGCTGCCTCCAGTAACTGGAACGAGCAGGCGTTGCTCGCTCGTTTTCTGGAGGGACTCCACGCTAAGGTTAAGGATGAGATTCTCTCTCGGGAGGTTCCATCCAGCGTGGATTCTTTGATTGAACTCGCTATTCGCATTGAACGACGGGTAGATCTTCGTCACCGAGCTCATAGAAGAGAGCTCGCGTTAACTGTGTCTCCCTCTCTCCGACACTACCGTCTTTCCCCACTGACTCAGGTGTTGAGCCCATGCAGCTGGGGGTATTCGCATCTCGACTAAGGAGAGGGAACGGAGAATCACCAACCGCCTCTGTCTCTATTGCGGTTCCGCTGGTCATTTTGTCATTTCATGTCCAGTTAAAGGCCAGAGCTCATCAGTAAGCGGAGGGCGACTGATAAGCGCTACTAGACGGTCCTCTCCGTCAAGTACATGTACTACTTTACCGGTCCATCTACGCTGGACCGGATCGGCAGCTTCCTGCAGAGCATTAATAGACTCTGGGGCAGAGGGCTGTTTTATGGACGAAGCCTGGGCGCGGGAACATGACATTCCTCTCAGACAGTTAGGGAGCCCACGGTCATGTTTGCCTTGGATGGTAGTCCTCTCCCCAGTATATTATGTGAAACACTACCTTTAACCCTCACTGTATCTGGTAACCATAGTGAGACCATTTCTTTTTTGATTTTTTGTTCACCTTTTACACCTGTTGTTTTGGGTCATCCCTGGCTAGTGTGTCATAATCCTTCTTTTGATTGGTCTAGTAATTCTATCCTTTCCTGGAACGTTTCTTGTCATGTGAAGTGTTTAATGTCTGCTATTTCTCCTGTTTATTCTGTCCCCTCTTCTCAGGAGGAACCTGGTGATTTGACAGGAGTGCCGGAGGAATATCATGGTCTGCGCACGGTCTTCAGTCGGTCCAGAACCAACTCCCTTCCTCCTCACCGGTCGTATGATTGTTGTTCTGATCTCTTTAAGAAGCGTTTTGCATCCGCTCCTATCCTTGTTGCACCTGACGTCACTAAACAGTTTATTGTTGAGGTTGACGCGTCGGGGGTGGGCGTGGGAGCCATTCTGTCCCAGCGCTCCGATACTGACGATGGGGTCCACCCTTGTGCGTATTTTTCTCATCGCCTGTCACCGTCGGAACGTAACTATGATGTGGCTAACCGCGAACTGCTCGCCATCCGTTTAGCCCTAGGCAAATGGCGACAGTGGTTGGAGGGGGCGACCGTTCCTTTTGTCGTTTGGACTGACCAAAGGAACCTTGAGTACATCCGTTATGCCAAACGACTGAATGCGCGTCATGCTCGTTGGGCGTTGTTTTTCGCTCGTTTCGAGTTCGTTATTTCTTATTGCCCGGGTACTAAGAACACCAAGCCTCATGCTTTATCCCGTCTCTTTAGTTCTTCTGTGGCTTCTACCAATCCCGAGGGGATCCTTCCTGTTGGGCGTGTTGTCGGGTTGACTGTCTGGGGAATTGAGAGACAGGTTAAGCAAGCACTCACGCACACTGCGTCGCCGCGCGCTTGCCCTAGTAACCTTCTTTTCGTTCCTGTTTCTACTCGTCTGGCTGTTCTTCAGTGGGCTCACTCTGTCAAGTTAGCTGTCCATCCCGGCGTTCGGGGTACGCTTGCTTCTATTCGCCAGCGGTTTTGGTGGCCTACTCAGGAGCGTGACACGCGCCGTTTCGTGGCTGCGTGTTCGGACTGCGCGCAGAAGTCTGGTAATTTTTTTTCTGCTTCTGCTCCTGGTCTTGCTGGGTCTCAGTCTGTTCCCTGCCATCGCATCTCTCCTGTTCTTGTTCCTGCCCTTGCTGTGTCTCAGTCTGTCCCTAGTTGTTACTCTCCTGGCCTGTTTGGTCCTGTTTGCTCTAAAGCTTTCAGTTCTCTACCCGTGTCTCATTTTTTTTTTTTTTTAGAGTAGTACCCTAGTTTCCCTTTTTATCGTTTTTCGTTACGGTCCTGAGGAGAGGAGTTGGGTTCTTTCTCGGGACGTGCTGGACCGTTTGATCTATGATTTCCTCCGTTGCCGCCAGTGTTCCTCCTCGAGAGCGCCAGGAGGCGCTCGGTGAGTGGGGGGGTACTGTCATGTTTTGTCATATATTGTCTTGTCATTATGCTTTCCCTTCTGTTCGTTTCCCCCTGCTGGTCTTATTAGGTTCGTTCTCCTTTTTCTCTCTCCCTTCCTCTCTCTCTTCTCTCTATCGTTCCGTTCCTGCTCCCAGCTGTTCCTATTCCCCTAATCAATCATTTAGTCTTCCCACACCTGTTCCATATCTTTTTCCCTGATTAGAGTCCCTATTTCTCCCCTTGGTTTTCCGTTTCTGCCTTGTCGGATCCTTGTCTATTGTTCACCGTGCTGTGTTTGTGTATCGCCCTGTCGTGTCGTGTTTCCCTCAGATGCTGCGTGGTGAGCAGGTGTCTGAGTCTGCTAAGTTCAAGTGCCTTCCCGAGGCAACCTGCTGTTCAAGATCGAGTCTCCAGTCTGTTCTCGTCATTACGAGTGGAAATTGTTTTATTTGATTGTATTTTTACTTTACTGGATTAAAGACTCTGTTTTCGCCAAGTCGCTTTTGGGTCCTCATTCACCTGCATAACACAGTGTCTTAACAGTGCAATTTGCCAAGGCAAGAAACTCTGAGTGCAGCCCTATTCAGAAATCTGACAGTGGCTTCTGATTAAATTACATTTTCACAGAACTGCTTGTAGCAATTTCGATGAGGTTCTCTTGTTCAGATATTGGTAAGTGGATAGGAGGCAGGGCATGAAAGGGATAACGAATCTAGTTGTTTGTGTCGTCCGTTTCGGGAATGTAGCTCACTCAGATGCATCGCTATATCACATTTGACATTGTTCGTAAGCTGGAGTTCATTTGCACAAAAAAAAATCATACAATGATGGAAAGACCTGTGTGTTGTCCTTGTTAATGCAGACAGAAAAGAGCTCCAACTTCTTAATCATAGCCTCAATTTTGTCCCGCACATTGAATATAGTCACTGAGAGTCCCTGTAATCCTAGATTCAGATCATTCAGGTGAGAAAAAACATCACCCAGATAGGCCAGTTGTGTGAGAAACTCGTCATCATGCAAACAGTCAGACAAGTAACAATTATGGTCAGTAAAGACGACTTTAAGCTTGTCTCAATTATTTTTTTTTTTTACTTGCCAATACCTTGCCCCTTGATAACCAGTGCACTTCTGTATGTTGTAAAAGTGTTACATGGTTGCTGCCCATATCATTGCATAATGCAGAAAATACACGAGAGTTCAGGCACCTTGCTTAACTAAGGTAACCATTTTCACTGTAGTGTCCAAAACGTCTTTAAAGATGTCTGGCATTTCCTTGGCAGCAAGAGCCTCTCGGTGGATGCTGCAGTCTACCCAAGTGGCGTCGGGAGCAACTACTTGCACGCGCGTTACCACTCCACTATATCTCCCTGTCATGGCTTTTGCGCCATCAATACAGTACATCAGTACACATCTTGACCACCAAAGTCCATTTGATGTCACAAAGCTGTACAGTATTTAAAAAATATCCCCTCAAGTTGTCCTGGTTTCCAGAAGAGAATGTCTTCCTTAATTGACACCACATAAATGTAACGGACATATGCCAGGAGCTGTGTCTGTTGACTCATCCAGCTGTCATGCATATTACTCACTGGCTTGTATGCGAAGCAGTAATTGTTTCAAAACATCTCATGCCATGTCACTGATGCGTTGTGAAACAGTATTGTTTGATGAAGGCATTGTCTGTATAGTTTTGGTGGCCTTTTCTCCAAGCATTGTCCCAGCCATATCCACGGCAGCAGGAAGAATAAAGTCCTCCACAATAGTATGGGGCTTGCCTGTCCTAGCCACTCGGTACCTTACCATATAAGATGCTTCTAGCCTCTTCTTATTAATGGTATCTGTTGCTTTTATACGTTTTACTACTCGAAAGTAGTCTTTATTCTCGCTCAAACTCTCCTGGCTTATTTTTCAAATGGTCATGTTTCGTTTCTAAATGTCTGCACAAGAGTGAAGGTTTCCCGCAAGACAGTAACGGTTAATGTGATTGGATGTTCATTATTTGACAAGGCTACCTGTATGTGACATTGTGTTGTTACTTCGCTGAACACTAGATGGTTTCATTTTATTTTGGGCAGTGAAACGAAGCTACTCAGGCGAGAGAAGAAAAAAAGTCACCCAAATGTATGGAAAATATAAATGTACTGTTTGAAAATGTGAAGATTTAAAAATATATATTATTATGATTTTTTTTGGAATGGGAATCACATTTTTATTTGGCGTACCACCGACGCGTACCATTGCGCGTAGACCAGTTTGAGAATACCTGATCTAAAGTAATTATCTAAAGTAAACATCTCTCTCGAAAAAGTTGACAATCCCAAAATGCATGCATTCATTAACACATGTAAAGAACAGAGGAGCAGTCTGGTAATTAAACAAATAAAAATAAAATCTGCATAATAACGGATGAATATGCTGACACACAAGACCAATCTGTTCTGACCATATTGTAGGAGCTGGGTGAAGACATTAAAGTTGTTCTGGCTGATATATTATTTTTCAGATGGCTGTCTATCCTGTCTTTCCGTTTATAATGTAATGCTAAATTGCAGAATATATTGTTGTCTGCAAAGAGCGCCCCAGTGGGGTATTGGCACACTGTTTTTTCAAGCATAATTTCAATATTGTGTATTTGACCCATTTTTATAACCTCTGATGATCAGGGATTGAGAAAAGTGAAGAATCACTGATCTACAAATACTATTCCCTGCCAAATAATAGGCTTTGTGCAATAAAGATTCATATGCTACACCTCCTCTCGTTTAGGCGACCCCCCCCCCCACAAAACAATCATGCACAACCAGACATTGAAAGATTAGAGACCGCTTGTGTCAATTAAAGAGCATTTCCTAAGATTTTCTGCCTGCAGCAAACCCAGTGGATAATGCTGAAAATACCAGACAAAGACAAAACCCACAAAAAAAACTACCAAAACGTGGCCCTAGCTATGGGCCCACCTAATGTCTCCGTGTTGTCCTGCACTTGTGTTTTAGTGAAGTCGCTGACAAACGTGCAGTCGGTTCCCTCAATGACACTCTTATCCAGAGGGGGAACATAATGTTAATGACATGGGACACACATGCACTACACACAAGGTAAATGACATTTGGAAAGTATTCAGACCCCTTCTCCTTTTCCACATTTTGGTACGTTAATCCTTATTCTAAAATGGATTAATTAATTAATTTTTAAAAATCCTCATCAATCTACACACAATACCCCATAATGACAAAGTGAAAACAGGTTGAGACATTTTTGCAAATGTAAATATCACACTTTCATAAGAATTCAGACCCTTTACTCAGTACTTTGTTGAAGCACCTTTGGCAGTGATTACAGCCGAGTCTTCTTGGGTATGACGCTACAAGCTTATATAACATAACAAAACGTGGTAAAAGTCAAGGGGCCTGAATACTTTCCAAATGCACTGTAGCTAGAGGGGAGAAAGAGTAGAGTAAAAGGTAGATTACATACAACATATGTTTATGTAGCGAGAGGTAGAGGGAGGGAACATAAAGGAGGAAGAGACAGTAAACAGAGTAGAGCTTTGCGATATGGACAAAATCCATTTTGCAATAAATTGCCTGAATTGATGCGATAACGATGAAGTGAACGATGCGTTTATAACATTAATGTGCACGTCATTCTAAAAAAAAAGTATCCTTTAAACTGCTACTACTAAACTCAGCAAAAAAGGAAATGTCCTCTCGCTGTCAACTGCGTTTATTTTCAGCAAACTTAACATGTGTAAATATTTGTATGAACATAACAAGATTCAACAACTGTGACATAAACTGAACAAGTTCCACAGACATGTGACTAACAGAAATAGAATAATATGTCCCTGAACAAAGGTGGGGGTCAAAATCAAAAGTAACAGTCAGTATCTGGTGTGGCCACCAGCTGCATTAAGTACGGCAGTGCAGCTCCTACTCATGGACTGCACCAGATTTGCCAGTTTTTGTTGTGAGATGTTACCCAACTCTTCCACCAAGGCACCTGCAAGTTCCCGGACATGTCTGGGGGGAATGGCCCTAGCCGTCCCCATTCCGATCCAACAAATCCCAGACGTACTGGGATTGAGATCCGGGCTCTTCGCTGGCCATGGCAGAACACTGACATTCCTGTCTTGCAGGAAATCACACACAGAATGAGCAGTATGGCTGGTGGCAATGTCATGCTGGAGGGCCATGTCAGGATGAGCTTGCAGGAAGGGTACCACATGAGGGAGGAGGATTACTTCCCTGTAACGCACAGCGTTGAGATTGCCTGCAATGACAACAAGCTCAGTCCGATGATGCTGTGACATACCGCCCCAGACCATGACAGACCCTCCACCTCGATCCCGCTCCAGAGTACAGGCCTCAGTGTCACGCTCATTCCTCCGACGATAAATGCGAATCCGCCCATCACCCCTGGTGAGAAAAACCGAGACTCGTCAGTGAAGAGCACTTTTTGCCAGTCCTGTCTGGTCCAGCGACGGTGGGTTTGTGACCATAGGCGACATAGTTGCCTGTGATGTCTGGTGAGGACCTGCCTTACAACAGGCCTACAAGCCTCCATTTGTCAGCGTCGTGTGTATAGGTGGCAGGGAAGTCAGGCGCAGGAGAGTCAAAATGGAGTGTAAATGGAGTCTTTTTATAAATGTCAACAGAACATGCTCCATAACACTGAAAGTACAGACATGAAAAAACATGGGTACGAGGAGGATCCGTCGCACACCAACACAACAAAATAACAACACTGACAATAAAACAATCTATGACAAAGACATGAGGGGAAATAGAGGGTTAAATACACAACAGGTAATGAATGGGATTGAAGGAGAGGCAACGACTTCGGCGTGATGTTCAGATATACCGATCCTGTGCAGGTGTTGTTATACGTGGTCTGCCACTGCGAGGATGATCAGCTGTCCGTCCTGTCTGCCTGTAGCGCTGTCTTTGGCGTCTCACAGTACGGACATTGCAATTTATTGCCCTGGCCGAATCTGCAGTCCATGCCTCCTTCATGCAGATGAGCAGGGACCCTGAGCATCTTTCTTTTGGTGTTTTTCAGAGTCAGTAGAAAGGCCTCTTTTAGTGTCCTAAGTTTTCATAACTGTGACCTTGAGCTGTTAGTGTCTTAACGACCGTTCCACAGGTGCATGTTCATTAATTGCTTATGGTTCATTGAACAAGCATGGGAAACAGTGTTTAACGCCTTTACAATGAAGATCTGTGACGTTATTTGGATTTTTACGAAATATCTTTGAAAGACAGGGTCCTGAAAAAGGGACATTTCTTTTTTTGCTGAGTTTAGTTTGATGGTTGTTGCCATTCATTGTGCCATTACGAATCACCCATATTAACAGACTTATTTAATTTCAAACTTATCACAGGAATTTCAAACACATTTCTGTAGTATAGACTACTTATCAAAAATGAACAATATCAGCAAAATTCTTGCGAGAAGTGATCGCTCTGGATCATTTTCCGTTTATCGTCCCAGCTCTAATAGAGGGAGCCAATACAGTTCATCATGGGAAAAAGAGAGCAAGAGAGAGAGAGAAAAAGTGAGAGTCCTGATCAGAATCCTTGACCATGTCAGCCGAGGGTAGAAGAAGAGATTGGTTATGTGTGTGTGTGTGTGTGTGCACAAGGTTAAATAGTGCTGGGAGGGTCAAAGCCCTCTGCCAGAGTGATAGGGCCTTTATTGTGATAAAGGCACTATGATGCCTGGGATAGTGTCTCTGTCTGGGCTAAGATGGAGGGAGGGGGATAGATTGCTTTTGGAATGTAATTATTTGAGAGCCAAGGTGACAAGGGGAGCAGGAGTACGAGTGGTGGGAAGAGAAGCATGACTGGGACTACACCAACACAGATATTTTTGTTGCCAATTAGGATCAGCAATCAGATCTATTCAATAAATAATAATTTAATAACCCAATTGCCACTCGCTCAGTGGCCCATTGCTACCGGTTGAACATCAATTTCCAAATTTCTGAATAAAACTAGGAAGTGTAGCAATGCAAGACTACTACCTGCCAGCTCTTTGAGATGATACTGATAGTATAGATTTTTGTTAAAAGAAGTTGCTGCTCAGTGCTCCATTTTTCGCTACCTGCTTTGAGGCAGTCCATGGTGGGCAGTATGGGCTTGCTTGTGGGTGTGGGTATGTGCGTCTGTGTCTACCTGCTCGTTCCTTGAGGTGGTCCAGGGTGAGAAGTACAGGAACAGCCCTCCTTTGCAGGAAGAACAGGACCATGACAGTGAGAGAGAAATTGGTGATCCAGGCATAGAGCTGGTGATACTGTGGGCCCAGGCAGGCCCAACACTGAACACTGAACACCAAGCAACGCACCCGCCGATCCAGCCGCCCATACAGGTACAGAAACTCAGAGCTCTTCATCGCCACCCTGCGGACACATACAGAATGACAGTCAAGACACACAGTGCAGTACACATTCACTGTAGCTGAAATACTTGATACTATCTGGGATTTTTGAATTGATCTTTCTGACACATTAATTTCTATCACCATTCCTAAGCATTTAATATGATGATGATACACAAAGAATGGCAGCCAAGACAACATATAGGATATTAAAGCAGAATACCCTCATTATCTGAGAGACTTGATACGGTCTGGGACTTTGGAATTGAACATTTATAACATGCTAGGAGCAGAGAAAATGAAAAAGTCAGTGGCACACACTATCCACCAGGGGGCAACATTTAGCTGGACATCGTAATTCTCACTTCCAAAATATCCCTCTGTTTTGCAAGGATGACAAACTGTGTATAAACATACTCTTCAATGTTTTTAACATAAACACACAGTCAGGGTGTCTCCACTCTACCCTACTCGATTTCATTACAAACTGAGGCGTGGATGTGTTTATTTCTAATCATTAGCAGGTGTGATCCTTGCTGCTTCACTCTCAGGCTAACTTTAGAGACCACAGAAACCCATAGGGCCAAGGAAAGAAGAAGTGAAACCCATGACCCATCGATCTTCTGCGCTCTCTCCCTCTCTCTCCTACTCTCTCTCCTTCTACGGACCTCGAGTTTCAGTTTGCTTTGTGCAACACCAGTAGGTTTTGAAAGGCAACATAGTTTCTATGAAGCATTAGAGCAAAATGACAAACAGCAACTGACATTTAAAAGGTGACTATTAGTTATGTGGACAGGTGAACTTTAAACAACTTCAACAATTCAAAATCCTAACAAATTGGTCCGTTTATATAGAAGTAGGCAGGCAGAAGTATGTTTGTAGGCTTTAATGATCTGCTTTAATGATTCACAATTGTTTAACAGGAACAGGTCAAGCTTTATAGAAGGCTTTCTGATTTAATCATACTGATGATGTATTTGAGACGCATTACACCAATAAAGGAGTTTGCTCAGTGACTCTTCAATGTGTGTGTCTGTGTGCTATCATGCATGCGTGCGTGTCTGTCAGCATGTGTGTATATGTGGAAACAAGTCCATATGTGTGTCTTTGTTTTACCTATTGTTGGCTGTGAGGTCACACTGTGAGGTCACACTGGTGGGTGAAGCGGACCAGGGGACAGCGAGCGTTGAGGATCTTCTGCACCCCGACACAGCCGAGTCCCAAACTGGTCTACACACTCCCCAATCACAGACAGGATACTCTGGGTCACCGCCCGCTCAGACGCAGACCTCTTTGTCTGGTACCTGCTTTTGGCCGGGCAGATGGAACAAGACCATTTATTGAACAGCATTTTTAATTACAGAAACATAGGCTCTCTAAATGCATAGGATCACAGTGAGTATGCGAGTGAAGATGGCGGGCCAAGGCGAAAAATATATGTCGACGGCGTATACACGAAAATACACGAAAGTGCATAACCCTGCATCTTTCAATCTCCTAGGCCTTTGAGTACATTTTTGGAAGTCAGAGTGACACTCAACATTCACATAGAAAAGATACAACTTTGACAAGCTCTGGAAGCGCTCTTCATACATGAGGGTCTTACATTTCTACTGAACAGCCTTGTCTACAGAAGAGGAAGTGTTGATTTGTAGGACTGCGTGCATCTCTCACCTCTTTTTTTTATCAGCCTGTTGTTTACCCAGAGAGCGAGAGAGCGAGAGAGAGAGAGAGAGAGAGAGAGAGAGAGAGAGAGAGAGAGAGAGAGAGAGAGAGAGAGAGAGAGAGAGAGAGAGAGAGAGAGAGACTGATAAGGACCTCAGGCTCAGTGGGCTTCCTACAGGGCTTTTCCCACACTACTTCAAGGTAAACACATTTTCTATAGGGAGTCCCCGTCTCCCTCCCCGTCTCCCTCTCTGAACAAATGTTCTACAGCACAACAACAGAGTGACAGTAGGGGCCTGGTTTAACAAGTTGCTTCATCTCCTCTCGTACATGAGTTCTTGTAAAGATGTAAACAAAAGGACATGTAATTAAAAGGAGAGTGTATGCAGCAGAAACACGAGACCAATCTCTCAACAGCTGTTTTATGATATGAAAACAATCCTAGGACAAAATTGGTAATTAAAGGAAGAGACCCCTTGGAGTGAGTTTCCTGAAAGCTTTGTAGTACTAGGCATATATTGTCCATATGATCAGTGCTATAAAGCTCTTGGGAAACACCCCTAAAATGATTCTCTTAACCCTTCACACTTGTGGAAATTGTCAAATATGGGTTGGGACAAATTGAAATGTTTCTAACGGGAGAACTATAAAAACATATGCATGACCATGGTAGCAATTGAAAGAGAACACTTAGGAAATTATCAGACCAAAGGTGACAACACTGTTATGTGTAATCCAAACATTACACTTATGTTATGTGCATTTGACATTTTCTGTACTTTTCGCAGCATTTGTCAATAACGAAATCTGAAAATGTATTGAGTAATATAAGAATATTCATGGTAATTTTGGGGTAGGTGTAACATAAGAAAAAAATATTACAAGGATTTGAATGAGAGGTCTAACTGGTGTCTCCAAGTGGCCACACGCCTCTCCAAACCTTGCACAGTTCCTAAGTAATTTCCATACACGTTTATGACTCAAGGAAAGAGCCTTCAACGAAAAGGTGCTTTGCATGTGAGGAACTGAAGCAAGCACACTTGTCATTTTTTGTTTGGAACACATCCCTGCCACACCATCACAAAATTACTGTTGTTGTTTATGCAATCCAAAAACTCTCCATTATAAAATGGAAATCTGGATCAGATGAGCATCATTTGAAAGCTTGTTGTATTACCAGCTACTTTATAAAAAACAATTTTACAGTGTTAGGCTTTCACAAGGCTCTTCACACAGATGCGTGTCATCCTTGTAACTGTACATCAAACATAGCGATCATAATTGTTGATATTGTTAAATGACAGTTTTCAAATGCACATTTGGACTGATGGGCGTTGTAACGGTTTTCTAGGTGTGAAGGAGAGTCGGACCAAAATGCAGCGTGTAGATTGCGATCCATGTTTAATGAACAAACGTAAAACACAAATCTAAATACAAACACTACAAAACGTAACGAAAACCGAAACAGCCTATACTAGTGTAAACTAACACAGAGACAGGAACAAGGACACTAAGGACAATCACCCACGAAACACACAAAGAATATGGCTGCCTAAATATGGTTCCCAATCAGAGACAACGATAAACACCTGTCTCTGATTGAGAACCACTTCAGACAGCCATAGACTTAACTAGAACACCCCACTAAGCTACAATCCCAATACCAACACACCCCATGCCACACCCTGGCCTGACCAAATAAATGAAGATAAACACAAAATACCTCGACCAGGGCGTGACAGGCGTGTGGTTTGCTTTTACAACATCAAAGCGGTATTTATTATAATCTTCAACGCCTCATCCTTCATGTCTCATCCTCACTCAGACAACAAAATATTTCCAAAAGTAGCATATTTTTGTTGTGCATGGAACACACGTTTTGAACAGCTGTCAGTTGAATCCCATACAGCACTATAAAGGGACGTTATATATACAGTATGTTACAGTATAGCCAGTAAGTTCCGATTTAGGCGCTTATCAGTGACCAAGAATTGTAGGAGATTAACTTAAAAACTCTCTCCACTGTCAAGAGGGGGGCCACTAAAATGTTTTGCTTCACTTACGGACCCCAAAAGACTAGGGCTGGCTCTGACTGTGGCCCCTCATGATGAGTTCAGATTTTCTGTGGCCACCATCCCCATCAATGTTGCCCACCCCTTGTATAAAGGGTTAAAATGTCCTTCTCTTTTAGATTCCTACCTGGACTTATTTCAATAACAAAACTGTTTTTGTTTTCCGTTGCAAGACCTTTTGCTACGTTGTGCCCTACTGACCATGACCCTGATGTGGTTCCTCCATCCCCATCCGCACCTTAAGATTCCTTCCATTGGTGTCATCCAGGTCGTGAAACATGTCTAGTTCAAAGCCCAGCTTCCGGAAGCCGTTCATGGAGGGCAGAATGTTGCATTCTGGGAAATATGCAGCAGCTATGTCGTTCAGCAGCGAGCAGACCAGGAAGCAGACATTCTCTTCTGTTAGCTGGTATGTCTCTGTAAGGGAGGTGATTTGTTGGTCTGAGATAAAGAGAAGACAGACACAGCGTTCTCATTGGAATGAACAATATTTGTGCTTAAAGCAAGGGATCTCTTGAAATCTCTATAATTTCAACTTCAATAAAATCAACTTTGTCTTGGTATAAATGTTTGTTACCTAAATTAGCAATAAAGCTGACATTGTACCTATATGTGTTCCCAGGGACATCATATATGTTGCTATGTTAATCTGCATTCTAGCAATCTTAATTTAGTCAGTTAGACAACTTCAGACAGCCTAGTATTTGGTCCTGCGACTTACAGTATGTGGTCCTGTGTAGCTCAGTTGGTAGAGCATGGCGCTTGTAACGCCAGGGTAGTGGGTTCGATCCCCGGGACCACCCATACGTAGAATGTATGCACACATGACTGTAAGTCTCTTTGGATAAAAGTGTCTGCTAAATGGCATATATTATTATTATTATTATTTTAGAAACGAGTCCATGTCGACTTACACTGTCTCTGTATGAGGTCGTTGATGGGGATGGTTGGCACTGACTGGCAGTTAGACATTTCTACAGGACCCGTCTTTTTGAGGGACAGCAATCTGGACTTGAAAGGCACTGTAGCTTCATAGTCGATGCTTGGGATGATGGTCATTTCATGTAGTGAAGTGAGGCTCCCCTTGCTGGTAAACTCCACCAGTTATCTTTGACAACCTCCTTTCAATAAACATTAAAGATAGATTTTAGTTTTTGTTTCAGACACAGATGAAAAAATACAATAAATAATATTGAGGACAATTGACATTATAGATTGTTGTTCTTACATAATCGTACACATTTTTGCACATTTAGCAGAATGTGTTCATAAATATATAAAATATACTTTGCAAGAGTTTTATTTGATAGATGGTGGGAAAACGATTGGAATCATTTCCCTGTTTGACCGCTAGGTTTTATGGGTATTATGACACCTGCACTGTTGGGCTGTATGGAGCCTGAATTGCTTAGAAATAGTTCCATTGGCGGTAACTGTGGCACTGGCCCCCGGAATACAGGGTTTTGATCCATCATATAAAGTGGGGGCTAAATCCATCGGTCTCCAGGGCTTTAAATAGGAAACCCCACTCCACCCTATCAAATGCATTCTCAGCATTCAGGGACAGAGCTATGGCAGGGGTTTGGCAGGTCCTCATAGCCCATTTTACATACTTTTATTTGTTTGCTATCAGTGCCGTACCGGTGTTGGAAAAAGCCAACCTGATCAGGGTGAACCGGGTTGCTTATAAAGCATTCTAGTCTTTTTTGTTAAGACTTTAGACAATATCATTAGGTCACAGTTTAGTATTGAGAGGGGGTGGTAATTCTCACATTGTGTAGGTGAAAAGATAGACCTCCTTATAAATTACTCCCTTAAACAAATACAATATTTTAAATTAATGTAATTATGTTCAGTTATTTTTGGATATGCTATTTCCCATCATACCGTAGTTACATACAAACAGCATTGCTTTTGTTTCCATACATTCGTGTTGATTTGTAGATTCATATCTTAGCACAACTGAAATACTTACATAGCTTATATAACATTTGTTGACATTTCCATGTCTGGATAAATACTTCAGTAACTTTTTGTTGTTGGTTTTAGCAGGGCAGCTGATTAGGACATATCTCTCTGCCTGCTCTATCCTCTTATCTTGTAATGTGTAAAAAATGTGTCTCCCTCCTTTGGTTCTAAAATCAAGAAAACAGACCGACACTTCCGTCTTTGACATGGAAATGTAGGCCTAATCCATCTAGCTAACTACACAGATGCCGTACTAGTATGGTGTTTTCGCGAGCTACTTGCCACAACTTTGTGGCCCCTATTGCCTTTAATGTTGAGCATGATCAGCAAAACGACATAAATTAACAAGTGGCAGGGAGCTTGAACTGCAGTAGTCTTGGGGCAACTGCCAGCTAGCTAGCTAACGTTACCTACAATGAATGGCTAGCTCGTGTTACTTACATGATGCGTCTAATCGTTGGATGAAAAACCTACCGATTTCATGTTTCTTTTTGAGTACATTGGTCTTCCTAGCAGCAGTACTAGTTCCGATCTTTCTTTGAAAGCATGAATCTAGTTATTGGAAGCGTTTTGAGAGGCTACCGCTTCCTCTCATACATAACCTGCACGCCAAAGGAGGAAGCCATTGATGCCCTGAGAGTGGCATTAAAGAGCATATGCGTGTTCCCCCTGTTCAGAGACGGCTCAAACAGAACAAAGAAGGCTCAGTCAGCTGTAATATTAATATTCGGTTTTTACTCATGTGCAATACCAAACTGATCAATTTAATTGTTTGTATTGAAATGACTTTGTTTGCTCTCTGTAATGCAACCACCTGCGTTTAGTTTCATTACACTTCTATCACTTACGTAATTTCTCATATAACACTTATATTTCTTCAACACGAGACATTGCAAAACACAGTATTGTTATTGACGCACATAGAGCGCAAGGTTTGAAAATCGGAGAAGGGTTAAATTGCGTTCCTGTGTATAGGAATTAATGCACAATCATGTTGGATGCCAGCAACGGATTAACTCCGTCGGGGCGCAAACGGTAGATAGCTAGCCATACACCTGTACGTTAGTCAGTGTCCTTCGTCCGCTTGTTGGGCACTGGTTTCCCCCAGTGCTGTTAACGACGGTAAAGGAAGCTTTTTAGTAGTCGAAGGACACTGGGTGCTAGCTTAACCAGCTGGAGTATGATGAAAGACTTGCCCACATGCAGCAGGAACGCCCCGAATTGCTGGCTGCAGTTTCACACTATTGGAATATACCGAACTATTCAATTGAATCTGATGAACGGCAAGTCTTTCTCTGAGCTTCCTTCACCTGAATACGTTCGCCTATGGAAAACAAATATTACGGGGAAATTAAGGAAAATTAAAAAGAAAAACGGAACTACAAAGCAACCCTATGACTGTAACACATAGCATTCGCATAGTTTTTCATTAATACAGCACTACACCCGCACACGGAGACTTATATGGACTTCCTCTGTTGACAACTTCCTCACTGGTGAGGGTCCGTAGGATTCAATGAGCAATAGAGTTGACTGCATACAGACGCAAGAATGGAGTGAGCACAGTCAGACCTGGCCCTAAGTTATTACAAAGACTCAGGTAATCATATTGATATTACGCTTTTATAAACTAATCCTGATTCGCCTTATTTGCTTGCAACCTTAGTTTTCCAAAACGTGTCAATTAATTTAGTTGCACTTCTTCACTTGGTTACAATGAGAACACATCATGTGATTTAGAAGAAGTGGAAATTTAGCCTGTTATGTTTTCATCACTTTATTAAGGCTTCTGAAGTCCCTAACATGAGGGTGCAATTTCACCAGAGGCTTCCCAGCTAATTGTGAAATTACCTTTATCTGCAAGGAAAGCGGGTTCATCTATAGATTAGACCCCCCCCTTTGCTCTGTTTCCCCAACAAGCTGTACCAGGATCAGAATATCAAAAGGACCTTTCCATCATGGAATCTCAACTTTCCATTTCAGAAACCATTTTGGAGCAGTGAATCAAACAAGATGGATTACAAATATGACAATGCTGGAATAGAACTCTTGCTGGCTCACATGAACATAGAGGACATCATCGACGTGGTGGAACATCTCTACCACACCAAGGAAGAGGAAAAAGAGGCCGGGGCGTCGTTTGCGGAGGGTCTCTCTCAGGAGGAGATGGACGAGAACGAGGAGACAGTGGATGATTCGTGGGGCGAAGTGACAGGAGGGTCCCAGGGGACACAGCAGGGGAACAGTGGTGGCAGGGTAAGGTACGGGACGGTGTCGGACTTGCTCTCTTTCATCAACCAGATCTCTAACATGCAGCCAGAAGTATTGCAGCACCTTCCGGAGGAGATGGGTGTGTTACTGAACAAGGTGAGACTTCAGGACATTGGTTAGTCTTTTGAGCAGACTATGTTGATGGATTCTGCTCACAAAGGGACTCCTAGTGTTAGAAATGACACTGCATGTGTGTGTCTCTGTCTGTGTTTGTCTGTTCATGGTTAGAGTTAAGAAGAGTATACTTCTGTGTACAGGGTTTTAACTGCCTTTACTGGGTCAGAAGCACCTTTCACACTGTATTTCACTACTTCTGTGCAGAAACACATGGGGCTGAAGAAGGGTCACTATCGCATCGATTCAGATGTGTTACTGTTTCCGTGGAAGTGGACCTATAAGACTCCTGGCTCCGGCGGCCATGTTCCAAAGGGCTCTTTTGGGAAAGTCCACTTGGCCCAGGATACCATAACCAGGAAGAGAATGGCATGCAAACTGGTGAGTCAATGAGCCCCGTGCTGGAATGTCTGGCATGTTTGCAGAATACATTTCTCAAAGCAACCATTTCGTTAGGACAAAAACCCATGTCAAAGCATCATGTCGCATGTCAAGTCAGTCAGGCCTTTGCACACAGACACTTTGAAACTTGCAACAACATTATGCAAGAAGATCATTGTTTTCACTGTGACACAAAAAAGCTAGCATTGCATATGGATGGAAACTGAAAGTATTTGGCTGCCTACCCCACAGGAAACTCAACAGAAACCCCCCACAGTAACAGCTCTGGTTTCAGACAATAACAAATGCAGTGGGAAAGAATCAAACGGCATCATAGAATATCACCATTACCACATGTTTTCCCCGCTAAAGTTCTCATTTGATATCTATGTTTTCATTTTGAGCTTAATGATTAGGCCTGCTGGTATTCACCTGGGGTGAGGATAGCATTGATATTATGTCAGCCCACAAATAGTTACACATGATGAGAGTGGCTTCCTGGTCTGGTTATTCAATAGTCATTGGAAAGTTCACATACTAAAGACTTGGTGCCTTAATGGTTATATCCATGCTCCTAGATCCCCATGGAACACTTCAAACCAGCCGATGTGGAGATCCAGGCACGGTTCCGTCATGAGAACATTGCAGAGCTCTATGGTGCTCTCCTCTGGGACCAAAACATCCACCTGTTCATGGAAGCCGGCGAGGGAGGGTCGGTACTGGAAAAACTGGACAGCTGTGGCCCCATGAGGGAGTTTGAGATAATCTGGGTCACCAAGCAAGTCCTCCGGGGCTTGGAGTACCTACACTCTCACAATGTCATCCACCACGACATCAAACGTGAGTAAGAGCCCAAAACAAATGTTGAAAAACACACATTAGTAGACAGAGACTAGCGTAAGAGTACGCGTAAGAGGGAGAAGAAGAGTAATAGGCATACAGCCTCTACTTTTACCAGGGTTTAAAAACCTAGGGTTTCTCAAATTCTAGCCCCAAATACAGCAGAAATGGAACCCAGGTATGTCTACACATGCACGCACGCTAGTGTGTTTGGGGCCTGTGACTGTCATCAGCCACTTTACATGATTACACTTTACATCATCTACTTTACAAATGTATCCAGGAAAGGGCTTTAGAGTAGACTGCAGCTTAAAGAAACGGCTTCATAGGAAACTCAGCCGCTGACACCTTAAGAAACCATGGAGCTCCCTCTATAATGTACTTCTCATTTCCTTTGAATGTATGTACAGTTCTCATCACATAGAATATTATATAATAAGTATTGACCTTTGAAAGTAGATTGACTAATAACATAGCACTGTATCTAGTTAGTCCACACTATATTTGGTTCTGGGTTCTGAGACTATACTGTATCTTGCAACAAGGTTCTTTAGCTATGTATGACATGGCTGAACTAAGCAGCTTTTATGGTGAATCTCACTCTCCCTCCCTCCCCCTCGCTCTTCAGCCAGCAACATCGTCCTGATGTCAGACAAAGCGGTTCTGGTAGATTTTGGCCTGACGGTACAGATGACAGAGAAAGTATACACCCCTAGGGATCTACGAGGCACAGAGGTGAGTGATTCTGCTGTTTTTTTTCTCTTCAACACCCTCAGGCCTATGACATGACAACAAAATACACCCTCAGGCCTATGACATGACAAAATACACCCTCAGGCCTATGACATGACAACAAAATACACCCTCGGGTCTATGCCATGATCTAGAGGTTTGGGGTCAATTCGTTTTCAATTCAGTCAATCAACATTTTTAAATTGGAATTTCAGGTTTCGGAATTTAAATGGAATTGACCCGAACCATGATGACCAATGACATGACAAACAACAAGAGCAATGAATTGGAAGAACCATCCTACTCCAGTTAATCCATGAGAAGTTAAATAAGTGTGTTTAACTAGAAGAAAAAAATGCTGTTTCTAGTTCTGGGATTGAGATCACGCAATGCCTCAGCACAGTCTGATAATGATGTATTCAGAAGACAAGTCAGTGCTCCTCTCACAGTGTCTCAGTCAAAAAAAGGTGCAATGAAATCACATCAAACATTGTCACGCCTTGGTCGAAGTATATTGTGTTTGTCTTTATTTATTTGGTCAGGCCGGGGTGTGACATGGGTTTATTGTGGTGTGTTTTGTCTTGTTTTTTTTTAGGTATTGGGTGTGTGGCTTAGTGGGGGTATCTAGCAAAGTCTATGGCTGTCTGGAGTTGTTCTCAATCAGAGACAGGTGTTTATCGTTGTCTCTGATTGGGAACCATATTTAGGCAGCCATATTCTTTGAGTGTTTGGTGGGTGATTGTTCCTGTCTTTGTGTTTGCACCAGATAGGGCTGTTTCGGTTTTCACATTTCATTATTTTTGTATTTTCTTCATGTATAGTTTTTTCCTTCATTAAAATATCATGAATCATCATCACGCTGCATTTTGGTCCGACTCTCCTTCACCACAAGAAAGCCGTTACAGAATCACCCACCACAACTGGACCAAGCGGCGTGTCAACAGGCAGGAGCAGTAGGTGAAGCAACAGCGGCAGCAGGAGAAACGTAATAAGGAATTCTGGACATGGGAGGAAATCCTCGACGGGAGAGGACCCTGGGCTAAACCAGGGGAGTGTAGCCGCCCCAAGGTGCAGCAGGAGAAGAGGCAACAGGAGCAGCCCAAAGAGGAGGACGGTTTGGACTACAAGAGTATGGACTATACTTCTTGGGAGGAGATAGACAGGTGGGCGGTCGACCCAGGGAGAGTGCCGGAGCCCGCCTGGGATGCGATGGAGCAGTGCGCGGAAGGTTACCGGATAATGGAGTTGGCGAAGCAAGCACGGTGGTGCGGACGGAAGCCTGAGAGTCAGCCCCAAAAATGTATTGGGGGGGTGGCTCACAGGGAGTAGGGCTACGCCAGGTAGGAGACCTGCGCAAACTCTCTGTGCTTACCGGGGGGCTAGTGAGACCGGGCAGGCACCGTGTTATGCTTTGGAGCGCATGGTGTCCTCAGTGCGGGTGCATAGCCCGGTGCGGTACATTCCAGCTCCTCGTATCGGCCGGGCTAGAGTGGCATCGAGCCAGGTAAGGTTGGGCAGGCTCGGTGCTCAAGAGCTCCAGTGCGCCTGCACGGTCCGGTCTATCCAGTACCACCTTCACGCACCAGCCCTCCGGTGGCAGCTCCCCGCACCAGGCTTCCTGTGCGTGTTCTCGGCCCAGTCCCACCAGTGCCAGCACCACGCATCAGGCCTACAGTGCGCCTCGCCTCTTCAGCGCTGCCGGAGTCTCCCACCTGTTCAGCGCAGCCAGAGCCTTCCTCCTCTACAGCGCTGCCGGACTCTCCCACCTATCTAGCGCTGCCAGAGCCTTCCTCCTCTACAGCGCTGCTGGAGTCTCCCGCCTGTTCAGCGCTGCCAGAGCCTTCCTCCTCTACAGCGCTGCTGGAGTCTCCCTCCTGTTCAGCGCTGCTGGAGTCTCCCGCCTGTTCAGCGCTGCCAGAGCCTTCCTCATCTACAGCGCTGCTGGAGTCTCCCGCCTGTTCAGCGCAGCCAGAGCCTTCCTCCTCTACAGCGCTGCTGGAGTCTCCCGCCTGTTCAGCGCTGCCAGAGCCTTCCTCCTCTACAGCGCTGCTGGAGTCTCCCGCCTGTTCAGCGCAGCCAGAGCTGCCAGCCTGCATGGAACAGCCAGAGCTGCCAGCCTGCATGAAATGTGTTTTACATAGGCTACAAAAGGCTGCATAGGCTACAAAATGTACATTGTTTAAGGTTGAATGCCTTTGAACAGTAGCATTTTCAGATTCAAATGTAGTTAGGAACAGGAGGAACAGGAGGATCAGGAGAGGGAGGGTCTTAAGAAAGATCAGTGATTGCCTCATCTATATTTTCCCGATTCACTCCACTACCCTCTGTGGTAACCTATACCCTTGGTGACAGAGTGGGAAAGTCCCAGAGCAGAGAGCTAGACACCCAGCACAGCATTAATAACAGGGAGGGAAAGGGCTACCAAACAGACAGCTAGCCAAAGGAGTGGAGCTGCTGAGGCTGCTGGAAATTCCAGTTGACAGACCATACCACAAGTACCATATTAGCTATACAGTACAGAGCCTAACATAAGCCCAGCTGCTCTTAGGGTTCCTGTATTATTACATAGTCATAGAGACACTGTGCATTATCAGAGAACTCTTCTCTTTGCTTTTTTCATGTTGTGATTGTTATTATTATCACTGGCTTCATGACGACATAACAAAAAATGACATTTGATAAAGAAAAATATTGTGTACTTTCCAAACACTTTCTTCTTCTACAATTGGGATTATGCCGTTGACCCTGTGAGTAACAGTTGTCTTGTGTTTTCTTCCCCAGATGTATATGAGCCCGGAGGTGGTTCTTTGTCGAGGACACAACACCAAGACAGATATCTACAGCCTGGGCGCCACCATCATCCATATGCAGACTGGCAACCCACCCTGGGTCAGGAGATACCCACGCACCGCCTACCCATCCTACCTCTACATAGTAAGTACCACCCTACCTATCTCCCTCCCTACCTACCCATCCTACCTCTACATAGTAAGTACCTGACAGTTCACAAATGACTTCTGTACACTTCCAACAGATGCATAAAAATTGACAGAACACATATGGAGCTGTGTAGCTGAAGCTGTTTTTGCATGGGACATAATCAGTGACAACTCCAAGTATTAACGAAAAGAGGATGGATGAAGTGTATAGACGAGTGAATGGTGAACTTACAGGCCTTCCTCTTGCTTCACTGACAGGGCCGAAGGAGGGTAAACCCCTCGCCTGTTTGTGGCCAGTTATTCCTTGAAACAGACAAATGCAGTTTGACTTAACATTCACTGAAGATCAAACAAACTGTTTATGATAGAGGTAGGTCAGAGGCAAAGTGGACTATACCTAGTAGAATTTCATGAACACCTATTTTGCTGCACCCACCCAAAAGTCACATTTTTCCATGACCCTGTACAGATTTCCACAGCATAGACCTAGATTCTTGCAACATTATTTTTTTTCTCAAATGTCACGAGAGGCAGGTCCCTTAACGTGACTTTGTCTTCATCCTAAATGGCACCCTATTCCCTATTATAGTGCACTACCTTTGACCAAAGCCTTATGGGCCCTGGTCAAAGTAGTGCACTATGTTGGGAATAAGTTGCCATTTGGGAGGCAACCTCTGTCTATGACACGTTAGTATTTTACTCCCTCGGTCTCAGTACAGTAGTTCCGTTTTTACTTTTAACAGTGTTTTTCCATGATCATGTTCCTGATTTGAATATGTCCTGTTTCTCTTTTTGAAGCGTTATTCATCTCTGCTTTAAGGGAGGACTTACTTCCTCATTCTCCACTGTCATAGGGATGCCCTTTCTTGTACACCAAACTTATTTTACAAGATATTACACTCATAGATGGAGCCGTCAGATAGCATAGAGGTGCAGATTCAATGCAGGATAACTTTTAGTTTCACCCTACCAGAAACTGTATTTAACAAGATTGGAAGAAAGTGTCGAGGAGTAGATTCGATCAGTTGTTTTTTCTTCAAATACTTTAGCTGTGCTTGATTGAACTTGCCTGGTGCAGTGGAATAGTCCCAAAAGTGCAAACGCCCATCCATCTAAACTCACCTTACCTGGAGGTATTACTTCAGACCTCTGACCATATCCTCCTCTCTCCCCTCAGATCCACAAGCAGGCCCCTCCCCTGGAGGACATAGCGGAGGACTGCAGTGGTGTCATGCGGTCCTTCCTAGAGACCGCCCTGGAGAGGAACCCTGCCAAGCGCAGCTCTGCAGCCAAGCTCCTGAGGGACGAGGCCATCAACCCTCCCAGAGAGGAACAGCCACGCTGCTGGAGCCTGGACTCAGCCCTGGTGGAGGCCTCCCACCCTCTACTGAGGCAGCATAGCCAGCAGCCTGACACCACACAGGGTAGGGACTTCTATATTTTACTGTTCTCTATCATTTTATTTTAGGGAACAACACTGTTTTATATACTGTTCCTCACAGGGTAGGGACTTTTAGGGATATGCTAATAAACTGTACATCTGATATGTTTTAAAGTGCATGTTTCTCTGATATTCAAATTACAGAGTACACACTCACAAATTTGCATATGAGGGCACCTATAATACAACAACTATTCTCTTTCTCTTCACAGAATCCTCATTGTACTCTGAGCCTGAGGACTCTGCCCACCTGAGGAGAAAGGGATCCCTGTACATCGACTTGGGGGCAATGGCTGGATACTATAATCTAGTGAGAGGTCCCCCTGCCACAGAGTATGGCTAACCCTAGGTAAAGATATCAGAGATAACTGTTACCTTTCACCTAGCCTGGTACTGGTGAACTGTTAGGTCAGAGACTCTCAAGAAGTTGAGTTCAGGACTCATGAAGACTCAATGGTGAAGGTGTGACTGATGCTTTTGGAAAGCGATACCAGAAGGACAGAAAATTGGATAGAGACAGTAAATAGCCTGCACTTCATTGGCGCTGGACTCGTGTAATGAAATTGACCAATGTCTGAAGAGTGGTTTCTGTAGCTGCCTTAATTTGCCATCTCTCAACAATGCAGCGGTTCATTGGATGTAAGAGATGTTACTCAGTAACACTGTTTCACTGGCTAACAGTGGAATCAGTGACATCTTGTGGGATGTTCTGTAGATACATGATATACTGTATAAGCATCTTATGCAAGTTTGTTTCTTAAAGAAATGCATCTGAATGGGTCTTCTGATTGAGACGTCATTCTATTATTTTGTGTCAATATGAAAACTGTGATTTCTGTCCGTGTATGTGTTTCTGACCGTGTATTTGTACAAATTGTACAATTATATTGTTTTAAACGTGAAGTTCTAAAAATTAACTTATTTGTGTTTGTTCCTAAGGAATATGAGAAGTGATTTTGAGAATTGCTATGCAAGTTACACCATGTACATGACTGATTCATTTGTTACTTTATTTGTGTGATCATTGTTCTTTACCTGTTGGGTATGCAGTTTTCTTTGCCACTTGCAACAATTTCAAAGATTTTACTGAGTTTACAATAAGGAAATAAGTCAATTTTAAAAAAAAATCATTCGACCCTAATCTATGATTTCACATGACTGGGAATACAGATATGCATCTGTTGGTCACAGATACCTTAAAAAAGGTAGGGGGGTGTGGATCAGAAAACCAAGCCGTATCTGGTGTGAACCACCATTTTCCTCATAAAGCGCGACACATCTCCTTCGCATAGAGTTGATCAGACTGTCGATTGTGGCCCTTGGAATGTTGTCCTACCCCTTCAATGGCTGTGTGAAGTTGCTGGATGTTGGTGGGAACTGGAATACGCTGTTGTACACGTCGATCCAAAGCATCCCAAACATGCTGAATGGGTGACATATCTGGTGAATATGCAGGCCATGGAAGGAGTTGGACATTTTCAGCAGAATTGTGTACAGATCCTTGCGACATGGGGCCGTGCGTTATCATGCTGAAACATGAGGTGATTGCTGCAGATGAATGGCACGACAATGAGACTCAGGATCTCGTCACGGTATCTCTTCATTCAAGTTGCCAACAATTCGTCCACACAACGCCGTACACGTGGTCTGCGTTTGTGAGGCCGGTTGGACGTACTGCCAAATTCTCTAAATTAATGTTGGAGGCGGCTTATAATAGAAAAATTATCAAATTATTGGGCAACAGCTCTGGTGGACATTCCTGCAGTCAGCATGCCAACTGCGTGCTCCCTCAAAACTTGAAACCTCTGTGGAATTGTGTTGTGTCACAAAACTGCACATTTTAGAATGGCCTTTTATTGTCCCCAGCACAAGTTGCACCTGTGTAATGATCATGCTGTTTAATTAGCTTCTTGATATGACACACCTGTCCGATTGGATAGATTATCTTGGCAAAGGAGAAATGTTCGCTAACAGTAACGTAAACAAATTTGTGCACAAAATTTGAGAGAAATAAAGTTATTGTGCCAATGAAAAATTACAGAATCTTTTATTTCAGCTCATGAAACCAGTACCTTACATGCTGCGTTCAAATTTTTATCCAGTGTAAGTATATCCAATGAGATGACCAGTGCTGTTTTGTACACACATTCATTTCAATATAGCATTTTGTTAATTTTCTTCAGATTTTGTCTCATACACTACTTATTTCTGTCATGTTAGTTGAATAAAATATATCATTAACCTGACTTAAATGAAAAGCCAACACGTGTTTTAATCGCGTTCATATGACTTTATGACAATGTATTCTTGACCATATGAAGAGCTAGATAAAACAGTTGGTGTATCTCTTTCTATGAGTGAGTATAGGGGGGAGTGGGAGGAGGGGGGAAGTTGTCATTTGTACCTCTTTTTCTCTGTGATCACGTTTTGGATGAATAATAATCTGTCCAAAAATCATCACAGAGCAGTCAGTCAGCTCATACACACGAACTCATGTAGATACTGTACTAGTTCGTACTCTTGAAAACGTAAAAAAATTGCAAATTGCTATGATAAAGTTTGCATTATATTTCAATTACAACTCTGCCTTCACCCACTACATAGGGGGGCATCCATTCAGCATGTTCAAATGCTTCTGTTACATAACGACAGTATCGGTCTCTGTCATCATAGGTAGTTTTGTGTATGAACACTTCTTAGATAGCATCAGAGCTCTATTTGCTTATGATCAGGAAGCATGTTGCTTCCATAGCGTAGTCTCATTGGTATCATAGTAACAGTGGGTGGGCAGGACTGGGGATAGGTTCGGGGTGGTTGACAACCAGGTATTCCCTGACCTCAGTTATTACTAACACTGATAACCATGTATTATTTACTAATAGATCTCAGGCAAGTCCCTTTGAATTTCACCCTCTCCCACATATAGGTAACATTCCAAATGGCATGCTATTCCCTATATAGTGCACTACTTTTAACCATAGCATTATAGGCCCTGGTCAAAAGTAGTGCACTAAAGGATAGGTTGCCATTTGGGATGAAGCCACAGTGTGAGTGTGAAAGGGAAGTGCATGCCTGGATCAGATAAAATAACAAATAGCTCACACCATGCCCACATAGGGTTTCACTTGAGGTGGAATTAATGTTCTAGAGAGAGTGATACACTATATATACAAAAGTATGTGGACCCCTTCAAATGAGTGGATTCGGCTATTTCAGCCACACCGTTGCTGATGGGTATAAAATTGAGCACACCGCCATGCAGTCTCTATAGACAAACATTGGCAGTGGAATGGCCCATACCGAAGAGCTCAGAGACTTTCAATGTGGCACCGTCATAGGATGCAACCTTTCCAACATGTCAGTTCATCACATTTCTGTCCAGCTTGAGCTGCCCCGGTCAACTGTGTTATATTTGTTATTGTGCAATGGAAACATCTAGGAGCAACAACGGCTCAGACCCAAATTGCTAGGCCACACAAGCTCACAGAACGGGACTGCCGAGTGCTGAGGCGCATAGCGTGCAAAAATCGTCTGTCCTCGGTTGCAACACTTACTACCGAGTTTCAAACTGCCTCTGGAAGCAATGTCAGCACAAGAACTGTTTGTCGGGAACTTCAAGAAATGGGTTTGTCATGGCCGAGCAGCTGCACACAAGTCTAAGATCACCATGTGCAATGCCAAGCATCGGCTGGAGTGGTGTAAAGCTCACCGCCATTGGACTCTGGAGCAGTGGAAACACATTTTCTGGACTGATGAATCATGCTTCACCATTTTCAGCAGAATTGTCCAGTAACGTATTCACCTAAAAATGTGTTTCGGCAAAACCTTAGTTAGCTAAAATCAAATCACATTTTATTTGTCACACACAAGTGTTTAGCAGATGTTATTGCTGGTGTAGCAAAATGCTTATGTTTCTAGCTCCAACAGTGCAATAATATCTAACAAGTAATATCTAATAATACACACAATCTAAAGTAGTTTCCCAGATGCAAGGATGAATTAGAGACAATGAGGAATTGATCTAAACTCCTCCTGGCTATCTCTATCTCGGTTACACCCACCACATCTTGTCTGTGTAATGCAGTCTAACTCATTTGCCAGCTCAAGCAATCTCTAGTGACCACATGCCCAGATTAACTGCAGGGAACTAAAGTGGAGACCATAAAACACAGCATGAGCTGGACAGAAATATCTTTCTGTTTGTTAAATAAATAATCGTTTACTATTAATATCAAACAAATCAGATACGTATGTAATTGTTCTATCACAACCTGTACTGACCTCGCCTTCTGGATGATAGCGGGGTGAACAGTCAGTGGCTTGGGGGGGGGGGGGGGGGTGTTATCCTTGATGATCTTTTTGGCCTTCCTGTGACATCGGGTGCTGTCTGTGTCCTGGAGGGCAGGTAACTTGCCCCCGTGTATGTGTTGGTCAGAACGCACCACCCTCTGGAGAGCCCTGCGGTTGCGGGCGGTGCAGTTGCCGTACAGCCCGACAGGATGCTCAATTGTGCATCTGTGTTTTAGGTGCCAAGCCAAGCTACCTAACACATGAATTGTGCAAAACACATGCTAATGTTAGCTAGCCAAGCCCTAGCCAGTCAGTCAGTTTCACTCTATCGCATAAAACGTGACAATGCTAATAGGCATCATTTAGCTAATAAAATGTTAAAGTTTATTAAGAAGTTTAATTAATATGTTAGACACTCACCGGACAACTTTGGTACATACTGTAGCAAGCTAGATAGGTTGGTTTCTATTTTCCAACAGATTTCTAATTCCCCTGATTGGTCATCAGCGGTTACCGGTCTTGGAATTCAGGTGTTCACCAGAAACGGCTTCTAAATGTTATTGTTTGTCCCAGATTCACCAAGAGTGGCAAACTTCTGCCAAACATTTTGTGACACAATATTTGGTGAAACATTATTTTTGTGATTAATAATAGGATAAATTATACATCTGACTAAAGAGTGATCTGTTCTTGCAATTTGTCATCTATGTGTCACGCCCTGACCTCTTTCACCTGTTCCTGTGATTGTCTCCACCCCCTCCAGGTGCCACTTATTTTCTCCAGTGTATTTATCCCTGTGTTTCCTGTCTCTCTGTGTTTCTTTGTCTTGTATGTTGAGTCAAGTCAACCAAGTACTCCTTTTGCTATTCTCCTTTTTCTAGTCCTCCCGGTTTTTGATCCTTGCCTGTTTCTGGGATCTGTAACTGCCTGCCTGCGTTGACCACGAGCCGGTCTGCCACTCTGTACCTCCCGGACTCTGATCTGGTTTTGACATTTTACCTGCCCATGACCATTCTCTTGCCTACCCCTTTGGATTATTAAACATTGTAAGACTCTGCCTCCTGTGTCTGCATCCGGGTCTCGCCTTGTGACTTGATAGTACGAACTGGCCATGACAGACCCAGCAGACTTGGACCAACTCCGCCACGCTGTCTCCCTGCAGGTCGGGTCAAACAGTTTAATTGTTCCCGGTATTTTCTTAGGCACACACACATTTCTCTCCCTCACAGGTCTCTTCTGAGCCTAGTTGGACTTACGTTTAATACTTAAATTATTCCTTATACATGCTACATAAACTATAATCCCTAATAGTTAGGTTTCAGGGTAGGTTTCTTACTAAAGTCCTCGGAACTCAACCACCCAGTCAGGTCCCTCATTGTCTCATTGGTTGTAACATTCTCTGTCCTATTGCATATTCTTACTTCCCCGTCCCTGTGTTGTATCGAGCCATACAATAATAGTTTCCTCCTCTGCAACTGTGAAAGGGGGAAGTCTGGATGTAATGGGGATACAGATAATGCAGTTCAGTGCAACTGTCATTGTCTGGCTTCGCTGCCTTCATGAACAGCTTTACCATACAGGCCATTCCCCTGGATGAATTAATTCCATCGAGTGGAATGGGGATGGTTGTCAACTGAGGTGTGGCACAGGCATAACATTCTTCTTTAGCTACTGATCTAGCTGTATACTAAATCCATTCCAACCATAAATTGGAATCCCCAAACCCAGTCTCCACCTCAATCACTTCCAGGATCTTTCATCTGAACTATCCACACTGGTCCTTGGCTCTGGATGACTACACTGGTAATATCTGTTTTGTCAGGGGAACTGCTTGGACTCTGACTGGCCGTAGATCTATCACCGGCTCTAACCTCTTTTATCCGGAATGGTACCGTAGTGTCAACTGAAACATGGTCAAAACCAACATACCATAACCCAAGATCCTCTTTCTTTACGTTTTTAATGGTAATTCGTACCTTTATGCAATACTTCCCTTACTCCGGATTACAGTCAAAAATCCTCACCTTTACTATACTCCATCTGTTTCCATATTGGGTGTGTGGATTTACATAGCCTTCTCTCTCTGTGTGAGCTATGACCTGATTCCATGAATTACACGGGGACCTGCACAGATATCTTCCATAAAGGCCCATAGTTCTAGACTGCCAAGGGGTCAGAGACCACATTTGGTCTATAGAACTCAACTGAGACATCCTTTCTTTGCTCTACTCTCGCTTCCCTTTTTTCCTTTTGTACTTTGGTATTACAAAAGCCTCATCTTCTACACTATGGGTCAAGTTACCACCTTCTGCCTTCTCGGGTGGGTCAAATCAAATCAAATTTTAGCAGATGTTAATGCGAGTGTAGCGAAATGCTTGTGCTTCTAGTTCCGACAATGCAGTGATAACCAACAAGTAATCTAACTAACAATTCCAAAACTACTGTCTTATACACAGTGTAAGGGGATAAGGAACATGTACATAAGGATATATGAATGAGTGATGGTACAGAGCAGCATACAGTAGATGGTATCGAGTACAGTATATACATATGAGATGAGTGTGTAGACAAAGTAAACAAAGTGGCATAGTTAAAGTGGCTAGTGATACATGTATTACATAAGGATGCAGTCGATGATGTAGAGTACAGTATATACATATGCATATGAGATGAATAATGTAGGGTAAGTAACATTATATAAGGTAGCATTGTTTAAAGTGGCTAGTGATATATTTACATCATTTCCCATCAATTCCCATTATTAAAGTGGCTGGAGTTGGGTCAGTGTCAATGACAGTGTGTTGGCAGCAGCCACTCAATGTTAGTGGTGGCTGTTTAACAGTCTGATGGCCTTGAGATAGAACCTGTTTTTCAGTCTCTTTGATGCACCTGTACTGACCTCGCCTTCTGGATGATAGCGGGGTGAACAGGCAGTGGCTCGGGTGGTTGATGTCCTTGATGATGTTTATGGCCATCCTGTGACATCGGGTGCTGTAGGTGTCATGGAGGGCAGGTAGTTTGCCCTCTGTGATGCGTTGTGCAGACCTCACCACCCTCTGGAGAACCTTGTGGTTGAGGGGGGTGCAGTTGCCGTACCAGACTGTGATACAGCCCGACAGGATGCTCTCGATTGTGCATCTGTAAAAGTTTGTCAAGGTTTTGGGTGACGACAACCTTGACAAAGGCTGTTGCACCTTCACCATACTGTCTGCATGGGTGGATAATTTCAGTTTGTCTGTGGTGTGTACGCCCAGGAATTTAAAACTTTCCACCTTCTCCACTTATGTACCTTTGATGTGGATAGGGAGGTGCTCCCTCTGCTGTTTCCTGAAGTCTACG
The DNA here is from genome assembly GCF_021184085.1 of Oncorhynchus gorbuscha. Lineage (NCBI taxonomy): Eukaryota > Metazoa > Chordata > Actinopteri > Salmoniformes > Salmonidae > Oncorhynchus > Oncorhynchus gorbuscha. Next base: position 39,152,401 of record NC_060179.1, read on the forward strand.
ATCATCTCCTTGGTTTTGTTGACGTTGACTGAGAGGTTCTTTTCCTGACACCACACTCGGAATGCCCTCACCTCCTGCCTGTAGGCTGTCGTTGTTGGTGATCAAGCCCACTACTGTTGTGTCTTCGGTAAACTTGATGATTGAGTTGGAGATGTGCATGGCCACGCAGTTGTGGGCGAACAGGGAGTACAGGAGAGGCCTGAGCACACACCCTTGTGGGGCCCCAGTGTTGAGGGTCAACGTAGTGGAGATGTTGTTTCCTACCTTCACCACCTGGGGATGGCCCATCAGAAAGTCCAGGACCCAGTTACACAGGGAGGGGTAGAGACCTGGAGGCCTCCAGCTTGATAATGGGCTTGAAGGATACTATGGTGTTGAATGTTGAGATGTGATCAATGAACAGCATTCTTAGGTACGTATTATTTAAGTCCAGATGGGATCGGGTAGTGTGCAGTGTGATGGCGATTGCATCATCTGTGGTCCTGTTGGGGCGGTATGCAAACTGAAGTGGGTCTAGGGTGACCAGTAAGGTGGCGGTGATATGATCCTTGACTAGCCTCTCAAAGCACTACATGTTGACAGAAGTGAGTGCTACGTGGCGGTAGTCATTTAGTTCAGTTATCTTTGCCTTCTTGGGTACAGGAACAATGGTAGCCATCTTGAAGCATGTGGGGATAACCGACTGGGATAGGGAGCGATTAAATACATCTGTAAACACACCAGCCAGCTTGTCTGCACATGCTCTGAGGACGCGGCTAGAGATTCCGTCTGGGCCAGCAGCCTTGTGAGGGTTAACAAGTTTAAATGTTTTACTCACGTCAGCCACTGAGAAGGAGAGGGGAGTGGTCTTTGTTAGCGATCCGCGACTGTGGCACTGTATTATCCTATTATCCTGTATTATCCTATCAAAGCGGGCACGATGTCGGTGACGTGGCTGTTTTTGTTTTTGTAGTATGTGATTTCCTGTAGACCCTACCACATCTCGTGTCTGAATGACTTGCGACTCCACCTTGTTCCTGTACCGACATTTCACTTGTTTGATTGCCTTGCGGAAGGAATAACTACACTGTTTATATTCAGCCATATCTCCAGACCTCTTTCCATGGTTAAATGCGCTGGATTGCGCTTTCAGTTATATGTGAATGCCTCTGTCCATCCACAGTTTCTGGTTTGGGTAGGTTTTAATGGTCAAAGTGGGTATGATGTCTCCAATGGACTTATTTATATACCATGAGTTGTTAATCATAAGCATACACCCCTGCCCTTACTCTTCCCAGAGAGGTGTTTATCTCTATCGGCGCGATGCATGGAGAAGCCTGGTGGCTGAACTGATTCCGACAACATATCCCGAGAGCGCCATGTTTCCGTGAAACATAGAATGTTACAATCTCTGTCTCTCTGGAAGGCAACCCTCACTTGACGTTTGTCTACCTTGTTGTCAAGAGACTGGACATTGGCGAGTAGTATACTCGGGAGCGGTGTGCCCGTTTACGACGCCTGACCAGAAGACCTCTCCGTCTGCCCCTCTGCGTAGTCATTGTTTTCGGTTATCTGCTGGAATTAGATCCATTGTCCTGGGTGGTGGTCCGAAGTGAGAATCTGCTTCAGGAAAGCCTGATTGTAATGTAGGTAAGTTGACTTGCTCTTATATCCAATAGTTATTTCCGACTGTATGTAATAAGACTTAAGATTTCCTGGGGTAACAATGTAAGAAATAATACATTGAAAAACTAAATACGGCATAGTTTCTTAAGAACGTTTCCTAAGAACGCGAAGCGGGGCGACCATCTCTGTTGGCACCATCTGCAACTGGGTGTGCCAGAGCGCAGAGCCAGAGCTCAGAATAACGAGCTCTAGCAGGAAAGAAATTTGACAAATTTACTTGTTGGAAAGGTGACATCCTATGACGGTGTGTGTATAAATACAGTCATAAGTTTGGACACATCTACTCATTCAACGGTTTTTATTTATTTTTACTAGAATAACAGTTAAGCCATCAAATATGAAATTAGACACATGGAATCATGTAGTAACCAATAAAGTGTTAAACAAATCATAATATATTTCAGATTTTAGATTCTTCAAAGTAGCCACCCTTTGCCTTGACAGCTTTGCACACTCTTGGCATTCTCTCAACCAGCTCCACCTGGAATGCTTTTCCAACAGTCTTGAAGGAGTTCCCACATGCTAAGTACTTGTTGGCTGCTTTTCCTTCACTCTGCAGTCCAGCTCATAGCAAACCATCTCAATTGAGTTGAGGTCGTGTGATTGTGGAGAACAGGTCATCCGATGCAACACTCCCTCACTCTCCTTGGTCAAATAGCCCGTACACAGCCTGGAGGTGTGTTGGGTCATTGTTCTGTTGAAAAACAAATGATAGTCCCACTACGTGCAAGCCAGATGGGATGACATATTGATGCAGAATGCTTTGGTAGCCATGCTGGTTAATTGATTGTGCCTTGAATTCTAAATAAATCACAGACTGTGTCACCAGCAAAGCACCCCCACACCATCATTCCACAAGCTTCACGGTGGGAACGACACATGCAGAGATCATCCGTTCACCTACTCTGCGTCTCACAAAGAGGACTGGTCTAATGTCCATTGCTTGTGTTTGTTGGCCCAATCAAGTCTCTTCTAATTGGTGTCCTTTAGTAGTGGTTTCTTTGCAGAAATTCAATCATGGGGGCCTGATTACTAGCCCCTATTACTAGCCTGTTCAAACTCTCTTCGTATCATCTGAGATTGCCATAGATTGGAAAGCTGCCACGGTCTGTCATGCAGGTGAAAGAGGACCCAAAAGCGACTTGGCGAAAACAGAGTCTTTAATCCAGTAAGGTGAATACAAACAAAAAACACAACTTTCACTCGAAATGACGAGGACAAACTGGAGACTCGATCTTGAACAGCAGGTGAACAGCAGGTTGCCTCGGGAAGGCACTTGAACCAGACAGACTCAGACACCTGCTCACCACGCAGCATCTGAGGAAAACACGACACGACAGGGCGATACACAAACACAGCACGGTGAATACTAAACAAGGAACCGACAGGACAGGAACGGAACACAAAGGAAGAAATAGGGACTCTAATCAGGGGAAAGGATCGGGAACAGGTGTGGGAAGACTAAATGATTGATTAGGGGAATAGGAACAGCTGGGAGCAGGAACGGAACGATAGAGAGAAGAGAGAGCGAGAGAGTGAGAGAGGGAGGGGAGAGAGAGGGATAGAAAGAGGGAAAGAACCTAATAAGACCAGCAGAGGGAAACGAATAGAATGGGAAGCACAGGGACAAGACAAGATAATAAATGACAAAACATGACAGTACCCCCCACTCACCGAGCGCCTCCTGGCGCACTCGAGGAGGAATCCTGGCGGCAATGGAGGAAATCATCGATGAGTGAACGGTCCAGCACGTCCCGAGACGGAACCCAACTCCTCTCCTCAGGACCGTAACCCTCCCAATCCACTAAGTATTGGTGACCCCGTCCCCGAGAACGCATGTCCATGATCTTATGTACCTTGTAAATAGGTGCGCTCTCGACAAGGACGGGAGGGGGAGGGAAGACGAACGGGGGTGCGAAGAAAGGGCTTAACACAGGAGACATGGAAGACAGGATGGACGCGACGAAGATGTCGCGGAAGAAGCAGTCGCACAGCGACAGGATTGACGACCTGGGAGACACGGAACGGACCAATGAACCGCGGAGTCAGCTTACGAGAAGCTGTCGTAAGAGGAAGGTTGCGAGTGGAAAGCCACACTCTCTGGCCGCAACAATACCTTGGACTCTTAATCCTGCGTTTATTGGCGGCTCTCACAGTCTGTGCCCTGTAACGGCAAAGTGCAGACCTCACCCTCCTCCAGGTGCGCTCACAACGTTGGACAAACGCTTGAGCGGAGGGAACGCTGGACTCGGCAAGCTGGGATGAGAACAGAGGAGGCTGGTAACCCAGACTACTCTGAAACGGAGATAACCCGGTAGCAGACGAAGGAAGCGAATTGTGAGCGTATTCTGCCCAGGGGAGCTGTTCTGCCCAAGACGCAGGGTTTCTGAAAGAAAGGCTGCGTAGTATGCGACCAATCGTCTGATTGGCCCTCTCTGCTTGACCGTTAGACTGGGGATGAAACCCGGAAGAGAGACTGACGGACGCACCAATCAAACGACAGAACTCCCTCCAAAACTGTGACGTGAATTGCGGGCCTCTGTCTGAAACGGCGTCTAACGGGAGGCCATGAATTCTGAATACATTCTCGATAATGATTTGTGCCGTCTCCTTAGCGGAAGGAAGTTTAGCGAGGGGAATGAAATGTGCCGCCTTAGAGAACCTATCGACAACCGTAAGAATCACAGTCTTCCCCGCAGACAAAGGCAGACCGGTAATGAAGTCTAGGGCGATGTGAGACCATGGTCGAGAAGGAATGGGGAGCGGTCTGAGACGACCGGCAGGAGGAGAGTTACCCGACTTAGTCTGCGCGCAGTCCGAACAAGCAGCCACGAACGGCGCGTGTCACGCTCCTGAGTCGGCCACCAAAAGCGCTGGCGAATAGACGCAAGAGTGCCTCGAACACCGGGATGACCAGCTAACTTGGCAGAGTGAGCCCACTGAAGAACAGCCAGACGAGTGGAAACAGGAACGAAAAGGAGGTTACTAGGACAAGCGCGCGGCGACGCAGTGTGCGTGAGTGCTTGCTTAACCTGTCTTTCAATTCCCCAGACTGTTAACCCGACAACACGCCCATAAGGAAGAATCCCCTCGGGATCAGTAGAAGCCACAGAAGAACTAAACAGATGGGATAAGGCATCAGGCTTGGTGTTCTTGCTACCCGGACGGTAAGAAATCACAAACTCGAAACGAGCGAAAAACAACGCCCAACGAGCTTGACGGGCATTAAGTCGTTTGGCAGAACGGATGTACTCAAGGTTCTTATGGTCTGTCCAAACGACAAAAGGAACGGTCGCCCCCTCCAACCACTGTCGCCATTCGCCTAGGGCTAAGCGGATGGCGAGCAGTTCACGGTTACCCACATCATAGTTGCGCTCAGATGGCGACAGGCGATGAGAAAAATAAGCGCAAGGATGAACCTTATCGTCAGACTGGAAGCGCTGGGATAGAATGGCTCCCACGCCTACCTCTGAAGCGTCAACCTCGACAATGAATTGTCTAGTGACGTCAGGAGTAACGAGGATAGGAGCGGACGTAAAACGTTCTTTTAGAAGATCAAAAGCTCCCTGGGCGGAACCGGACCACTTAAAACACGTCTTGACAGAAGTAAGAGCTGTGAGAGGGGCAGCAACTTGACCGAAATTACGAATGAAACGCCGATAGAAATTAGCGAAACCTAAAAAGCGCTGCAACTCGACACGTGACCTTGGAACGGGCCAATCACTGACAGCTTGGACCTTAGCGGAATCCATCTGAATGCCTTCAGCGGAAATAACGGAACCGAGAAAAGTAACGGAGGAGACATGAAAAGAGCACTTCTCAGACTTTACGTAGAGACAATTCTCTAAAAGGCGCTGTAGAACACGTCGAACGTGCTGAACATGAATCTCGAGTGACGGAGAAAAAATCAGGATATCGTCAAGATAGACAAAAACAAAGATGTTCAGCATGTCTCTCAGAACATCATTAACTAATGCCTGAAAAACAGCTGGCGCATTGGCGAGACCAAACGGCAGAACCCGGTACTCAAAATGCCCTAACGGAGTGTTAAACGCCGTTTTCCACTCGTCCCCCTCTCTGATGCGCACGAGATGGTAAGCGTTACGAAGGTCCAACTTAGTAAAGCACCTGGCTCCCTGCAGAATCTCGAAGGCTGATGACATAAGGGGAAGCGGATAACGATTCTTAACCGTTATGTCATTCAGCCCTCGATAATCCACGCAGGGGCGCAGATTACCGTCCTTCTTCTTAACAAAAAAGAACCCCGCCCCGGCCGGAGAGGAAGAAGGCACTATGGTACCGGCGTCAAGAGACACAGACAAATAATCCTCGAGAGCCTTACGTTCGGGAGCCGACAGAGAGTATAGTCTACCCCGAGGAGGAGTGGTCCCCGGAAGGAGATCAATACTACAATCATACGACCGGTGAGGAGGAAGGGAGTTGGCTCGGGACCGACTGAAGACCGTGCGCAGATCATGATATTCCTCCGGCACTCCTGTCAAATCGCCAGGTTCCTCCTGAGAAGTAGGGACAGAAGAAACGGGAGGGATGGCAGACATTAAACACTTCACATGACAAGAAACGTTCCAGGATAGGATAGAATTACTAGACCAATTAATAGAAGGATTATGACATACTAGCCAGGGATGACCCAAAACAACAGGTGTAAACGGTGAACGAAAAATCAAAAAAGAAATAGTCTCACTGTGGTTACCAGATACTGTGAGGGTTAAAGGTAGTGTCTCAAATCTGATACTGGGAAGATGACTACCATCTAAGGCGAACATGGGCGTAGGCTTCTCTAACTCTCTGAAAGGAATGTCATGTTTCCGAACCCATGCTTCGTCCATGAAACAACCCTCAGCCCCAGAGTCTATCAAGGCACTACATGTAGCACCCGAACCGGTCCAGCGTAGATGGACCGACAAAGTAGTACAGGATCTTGATGGAGAGACTTGAGTAGTTGCGCTCACCTGTAGCCCTCCGCTTACAGATGAGCTCTGGCTTTTACTGGACATGAATTAACAAAATGTCCAGCAACTCCGCAATAGAGGCACAGGCGGTTGGTGATCCTCCGTTCCCTCTCCTTAGTCGAGATGCGAATCCCTCCCAGCTGCATGGGCTCAGACTCTGAGCCAGAGGAGGGAGATGGTTGCGATGCGGAGCAGGGAAACACCGTTGATGCGAGCTCTCTTCCACGAGCCCGGTGACGAAGATCTACCCGTCGTTCTATGCGGATGGCGAGAGCAATCAAAGAGTCCACATCTGAAGGAACCTCCCGGGAGAGAATCTCATCCTTAACCACTGCGTGGAGTCCTTCCAGAAAACGAGCGAGCAGCGCCGGCTCGTTCCACTCACTAGAGGCAGCAAGAGTGCGAAACTCAATAGAATAATCCGTTATGGACCGTTCACCTTGGCATAAGGAAGCCAGGGCCCTAGAAGCCTCCCTACCAAAAACTGAACGGTCAAAAACCCGAATCATCTCCTCTTTAAAGTTCTGGAACTTGTTAGAGCAATCAGCCCTTGCCTCCCAGATAGCTGTGCCCCATTCTCGAGCCCGGCCAGTAAGGAGTGAAATGACGTAAGCAACCCGAGCTCTCTCTCTAGAGTATGTGTTGGGTTGGAGAGAGAACACAATCTCACACTGCGTGAGAAAGGAGCGGCACTCAGTGGGCTGCCCGGAGTAGCAAGGTGGGTTATTAACCCTAGGTTCTGGAGGCTCGGCAGGCCAGGAAGTAACAGGTGGCACGAGACGTAGACTCTGGAACTGTCCAGAGAGGTCGGAAACCTGAGCGGCCAGGTTCTCCACGGCATGGCGAGCAGCAGACAATTCCTGCTCGTGTCTGCCGAGCATGGCTCCTTGGATCTCGACGGCAGTGTAACGAGCGTCTGAAGTCGCTGGGTCCATTCCTTGGTCGGTTCCTTCTGTCATGCAGGTGAAAGAGGACCCAAAAGCGACTTGGCGAAAACAGAGTCTTTAATCCAGTAAGGTGAATACAAACAAAAAACACAACTTTCACTCGAAATGACGAGGACAAACTGGAGACTCGATCTTGAACAGCAGGTGAACAGCAGGTTGCCTCGGGAAGGCACTTGAACCAGACAGACTCAGACACCTGCTCACCACGCAGCATCTGAGGAAAACACGACACGACAGGGCGATACACAAACACAGCACGGTGAATACTAAACAAGGAACCGACAGGACAGGAACGGAACACAAAGGAAGAAATAGGGACTCTAATCAGGGGAAAGGATCGGGAACAGGTGTGGGAAGACTAAATGATTGATTAGGGGAATAGGAACAGCTGGGAGCAGGAACGGAACGATAGAGAGAAGAGAGAGCGAGAGAGTGAGAGAGGGAGGGGGAGAGAGAGGGATAGAAAGAGGGAAAGAACCTAATAAGACCAGCAGAGGGAAACGAATAGAATGGGAAGCACAGGGACAAGACAAGATAATAAATGACAAAACATGACACGGTCATCCCCCTCTTCAAAGGGGGGAGACACACTCGACCCAAAATGCTACAGACCTATATCTATTCTACCCTGCCTTTCTAAGGTATTTGAAAGCCAAGTTAACTTAAGGTATAGGGGGCAGCATTTTCACTTTTGGATAAATAGCGTGCCCAATTTCAACTTCCTGCTACTCATGCCAAGAATATAAGATATGCATATTAGTAGATTTGGATAGAAAACACTCTGAAGTTTCTAAAACTGTTTGAATCATGTCTGTGAATATAACAGAACATATGTAGCAGGCAAAACCCCAAGGACTAACCGTTCAGATTTTTTTTTTTGTAGGTCTGTCTGTTCACTGGGTTCTCATTGGGAAACGATATTTCTTAGGAATTTCTTTTCAGTTCCTACCGCTTCCACTGGATGTCACCAGTCTTTGGAATTTGGTTGAACTAATTCATTTGTGCAATGAAGAAGTATGGCCATCTAGGAACTCCGTAACAATGTTGAGAGTTGCGCAAGACTTAAAGTAGGTTGGTTTGTTGTCTTCCTGTATTGAACATAGACTCGTCTTCAATTTGATCGATTATTAACGTTTACAAATACCTAAAGTTGTATTACAAAAGTAGTTTGAAATGTTTTGGCAAAGATTACAGGCAACTTTAGAAATATTTTGTAGTTGCGCAATTTGGAAGCTGTTTTCTGGATCAAACGAGCCAAATAAATGGACATTTTGGATATATATGGATGGAATTAATCGAACAAAAGGACCAATTGTGATGTTTATGGGACATATTGGAGTGCCAACAAAAGATCGTCAAAGGTAAGGCGTATTTTATTTCTGCGTTTGTGTAGCGCCTGCAGGGTTGAAATATGCTACCCTCTTTGTTTACTGTTGTGCTATCATCAGATAATAGCTTCTTATGCTTTCGCCGAAAAGCCTTTTTTTAATCTGACATGTTGGCTGGATTCACAACGAGTGTAGCTTTAATTTAGCATCTTACATGTGTGATTTAATGAAAGTTTGATTTTTATATGCCGCACTGCATTTTCCCTGGATTTTGGCCAAGTGGGACGCAAGCATCCCCTATACCATAAGAAGTTTTAACAAACAGATTACCGACCATTTCGAATCTCACCGTACCTTCTCCGCTTTGCAATCTGGTTGCAGAGCTGGTCATGGGTGCACCTCGGCCACGCTCAAGGTCCTAAACAATATTATAACCACCATCGATAAGAGACATTACTGTGCAGCCGTATTCATCGACCTGGCTAAGGCTTTTTACTTTGTCAATCCCCACATTCTTATTGGCAGACTCAACAGCCTTGGTTTCTCAAATGATTGCCTCGCTTGTTTCACCAACTACATCTCCATTAGAGTTCAATATGTCAAATCGGAGGGCCTGTTGTCCGGACCTCTGGCAGTCTCTATGGGGGTGCCACAGGGTTAAATTCTCAGGCCGACTCTTCTCTGTATACATCAATGATGTCGCTCTCGCTGCTGGTGATTCTTTGATCCACCTCTATGCAGACGACACCGTTCTGTATACCTCTGGCCCTTCGTTGGACACTGTGCTAACTAACCTCCAGACGAGCTTCAATGCCAAACAACTCTCCTTCTGTGGCCTCCAACTGCTCTTAAATGCAAGTAAAACTAAATGCATGCTCGTCAACCGATCACTGCCCGCCCATCCAGCATCACTACTCTGGACGGTTCTGACTTAGAATAGGTGGACAACTACAAATACCTGGGTGTCTGGTTAGACTGTAAACTCATTTCAGACTCACATTAAACATCTCCAATCCAAAATTAGATCTAGAATTGGCTTCCTATTTTGCAACAAAGCATCCTTTACTCATGCTGCCAAACAACCTCGTAAAACTGACCATCCAACCGATCCTCCACTTCAGCGATTTCATTTACAAAATAGCCTCCAACACTCTACTCAACAAATTGAATGCCGTCTATCACAGTGCCATCCATTTTGTCACCAAAGCCCCACATACTACCCACCATTGCGACCTATATGATCTCGTTGGCTGGCCCTCGCTTCATACTTGTTGCCAAACCCACTGGCTCCAGGTCATCTACAAGTCTCTGCTAGGTAAAGCCCACCTTATCTCAGCTCACTGGTCATCATAGCAGCACCCACCCATAGCACGCACTCCAGCAGGTATATCTCACTGGTCACCCCCAAAGCCAATTCTTCCTTTTGCCGCCTCTCCTTCCAGTTCTCTGCTGCCAATGACTGGAACGAACTACAAAAATCACTGAAGCTGGAGACTCATATCTCCCTCACTAGCTTTAAGCACCAGCTGTCAGAGCAGCTCACAGATCACTGCACCTGTACATAGCTCATCTGTAAATAACGCATCCAATCTACCTCATCGTCATACTGTATTTACTTGTGTCTTGCTCCTTTGCACCCCAGTATCTCTACTTGCACATTCATCTTCTACACATCCACCATTCAAGTGTTTAATTGCTCAATTGTATTTACTTTGCCACCATGGCCTACTTATTGCCTTACCTCTATCCTACTTCATTTGCACATGCTTTATATAGATTTTTATACTGTATTATTGATTGTATGTTTGTTTACTCCATGTGTAACTGTGTTGTATGTGTCGAACTGCTTTGCTTTATCTTGGCCAGGTCGCAGTTGCAAATGAAAACTTGTTCTCAACTAGCCTAACTGGTTAAATAAAGGTGAAATAAATACAAATACATTTCACGTAGTCTCCCCTGAACAGTTGATGTTGATGTCACATCTGCTCCTGCTTCGCACTCTGGTGTTCATCCGGTGTCTTCTTGACCTGCAGTTATTCCCCTGTACACTCTCTCTCTCTCTGTGTGGTTGGAGACAGGTGAGCTGGAATCAGAGCAGATCCCTACCAGCTGCAACTCGTTTCACAATCAGCACCTCTACAAATACTCAGTCCTGCCAGATCGTAATCTCTGCTCAGTCAGTTCATGATTCTAGCCATTTATGATTACTCAAGATCCTGTTTCCCTGCCTGACACTCTCATTGCAGTTACCACTATCTCTCTCTGGCTCCTGTCTCCTGTTCCACATTACACCTACCAACTACCTTGCTCTGGATTTTACTCACCACCACTACCTTGAATTCCCCTCAGGACCATTTACCCTGTTCTACTCAGCTAACTCCAACCTCAGTCTCCACGTCTGTTTTTTCTGCAACTCATCCAAGCTTCCTCGGAGCTACACTCCATGTCCCTCTGTGTAACAATACATATTTTGGTTCATTCATCCCTGTTTCCTCATCTGAGTCTAATCTTGGGTTCCCTTGTGTCACTCCGCTTAACAGTTGAGATGTGTCTGTTACTTGAACTCTGAAGCTGAGATGTGTCTGTTTCTTGAACTCTGAAGCATTTATTTGAGCTGCAATCTGAGGTGCAGTTAACACTAATGGACTTATTCTCTGCAGCAGAGGTAACTCTGGGTCTTCCTTTCCTGTGGGTGTCCTCATGAGAGACAGTTTATCATAGTTCTTGATGGCTTTTGTGACTGAATTTGAAAAGTTCATGAAATTTCCCAGATTGAATGACCTTCATGTAATGATGGACTATCGTATCTCTCTGCCTTTTTGAGCTGGTCTTTTATCGAACAGGGCTATCCTCTGTATACCCACCCCTACCTTGTCACAACAGAACTGATTGGCTCAAATGCATTGAAAGAAATTCCCCAAATTAACTTTAAAAAGGCATACCTGTTAATTGAATTGCATTCCAGGTGACTACCTCATGAAGCTGGTTGAGAGAATACCAAGAGTGTGCAAAGCTGCCGTCAAGGCAAAGGGTAGATACTTTGAAGAATCTCAAATAGAAAATATATTTTAATTTGTTCAACACTTTTTATGGTTAACACATGGTTCCATATGTGTTATTTCATAGTTCTGATGTCTTAGAGCATTGGGTTAGTATCTGAAAGGTTGCTGGATGGAATCCCTGAGCTAACAAGGTAAAAATCTGTCATTCTGCCCCTGAGCAAGGCAGTTAACCCAGTGTTCTCTGGGCGCCGAAGACATGGATGTCGATTATGGCAGCCCCCCCCCCTCTGATTCAGAGGGGTTGGGGTAAATGCTGAGACATATTTCAATTGAAGGTATTCAGTTGTACAACTGACTAGGTATCCCCCTTTCCCTTCACTATTACTCTACAATGTAATTTTTTAAAAATAAATAAAAACCCTTGAATGAGTAGGTGTATCCAAACATTTGATGGGTACTGTACTTGAACTTAAGGGACAATAAAGAATATTGGCAGAAAGTCTTGTCGTTGTATATAGCGAAAATGCTACCCACCACAGTGAGTGCTAAAATAGATTACAGTGGAGGTGTCATTATACCCATAAAACCTAGCTGTCAAACAGGAAAATGGTTCTAGTCGTTCTTCCACCATTCATTTTTCCCATAATGGATTTTTAGAAACACTTAAACTAAGTTAACTAACTTGACTATTTAAATAAATTTAGCACTTATTACTACAGTACATTTAGGAAAGTGCATTAGTTCATCCAGAGATTCTTACCTTTGCCTCGATTCAGCAGTCTCGTCCAGATCATCATGGCATTAGCAGCTAATTAGCATTTCATTTTGTGGGGGTAAATACAGGCAAATATATTGAAAGTCACCTTGTACTACAATCTTTACAAGGTTATCAAAACATCACACCAGGGTAAGCCCACAAGAAACACAGCCCTTGTTTTAAGTGTTTCTAAAATCCTCTATGGGAAAAATAAATGGTGTAAAAACAATTGGAACCAGTTCCCTAGTTTTTATGGGTATTATGACTCATTCTGTGGTACTCTATTGTGGTACAATCGTAACGAGAGTCAATAAACCTGTGCTTGTGTTATTAAAAAACATTTCAGATAAATCATGTGTACACTGAGTGTACAAATCATTTGGAACACCTTTCTAATATTGAGTTGCACCCCCTTTTGCCTTCAGAACGGCCTGAATTCATTGAGGCATGGACTCTACAAGGTGTTGAAAGCACTCCACGAACGCTGGCCCCTGTTGATTCCAATGCATCCCACGGTTGTGTCAAGTTGGCTGGATGTCCTTTGGGTTGTGGACCATTCTTAGTACACACAGGAAACTGTTGTGTGAACCCCAGCAGTGTTGCAGTTCTTGACACACTCAAACTGGTGAGCCTGGCACCTACTGTACAACCATATCTTGTTCAAAGGCCCTGAAATCTTTTGCCTTGCACATTCACCCTCTGAAAGGCACACTCACACAATCCATGTCTTTGGGCTCCCGAGTGGGGCAGCCGTCTAAGGCACTGCATCTCAGCGCAAGAGTTGTCACTACAGTCCCTGGTTTAAATCCAGGCTGTATCACATCCGCCCATAGGATAGCGCATAATTGGCACCAGTGTCGTCCGGGTTTGGCCGGGGTAGGCCATCATTGTAAATAAGAATTTGTTCTTAACTGACTTGCCTAGTTACAGTTTTTGACAATTGCTTACATATGATTTCTGAAACTATAGTTAATTTTCTCTAGACTCTACACACAAAACCCCAAAACGTCACATCTCTTACAAAACCAAACACTTAATTCAAAACTATTTGAACTCTTCTCAAAATGGTGTTTTTGCATCAACTCCACACAGAAACCATCAAATTATTAGCTCTTATACACGCCAACGTACATGAATGTGCACAAATATATACAGCATCAAACATGATTTAGAGCTTGTTTATGGAAAAAAAGTTACTTCTGTATTCAAATGTTGGAACTTGCTGAAAACTGTCCACAATGTTCATTTCATCTCAAATAGATAGCACAGCAAAAATGGGACAGTTTTCAGCAAGTTGCAACATTGAAATGCAGAAATAAACACTTTTCCATAAACAAGCTCTAAATCATGATTCATGCAATCTGTAGGTAACATTTTTTGTAGTACTGTTTAAACTAAATTATAATAACACTGGACAATTTTCAGGAAATTGCAACCATGAAAAACATATTTTTTAAAATCTCAATAAACAAGGTCTAAATCATGTTTGATGCACACTGTGTAATTTTTATTGCACTACTGTTGAAACTAGATGATAAGAACACTGTGGACAATTTTCAGCAAGTTGCAACCATGAAATACAGAAATAAACACTTTTCCATAAACAACATTTGATGCACTCTGTATATGTAAATAAACAGTTTTTCATAATATTGGTTGAGGGATTTCTCCACTAGTTACCACAGCGACATAGTCATAACTGCTAAACGCCACCTATTTCCGCAATTTCTCTTCTAAAAATCTGATTTGAAAGTGAACCCTAATCTTAACCACACTGCTATCATTATGCCGAACCTTATATTCAGATTTAATTTACACAATATAGCCACGATTTTAAATGTTTGTGGTTGAATGTGTTTGACGTAAAACGATGGTCAAGACTCTCCAGCACAGTAGGTGTCGGTAATGTACCATTAATGTTGGATGCCAACCGCACCAAAAAAATACCTACGAAGAAGAAAATGAACACTGACGTCATTCAGCGTCACGGAGTGGCCTGTTAGTACTTTATGTAGCGGTGGCTATGGTAATAGAATATTTCTAAATATAGTTACATCATTCACTATGCCTCCGAAGAAACCAGCTCAAGCTGCCACTGGTAGTAAAAAAACGCAAGAAAAGAAGAAGGAAAAGATAATTGAGGTGAAATCCCTTTCGCGCACCATAGTCAAATTAAATGGGATAATGCTAAGCTAGTTTGCTAGCTACAAGAGTAATTGGTAGCTAGCTAAATTACAGTAACGTCCAAAGGTTATTTTGTGAAGCTAGCTAGTGAGTTAGAACGTTAGATGCTAGCTAGTTATACCACGGATTGTTGAACGCACTTTCCAAACCGTTATATTTGCTTGGTACCAAACTGACAAACGTAGCGTTCTTATGCTAACCCCTTTTTAAGAACGTGGTAGCTACTGGTATCTAATTTGTGCTTGGATGTTGTAGCTAGTTAGCTGTAGAAAGTAGCTAGCAAAGGTTACATTTACATTACATTTAAGTCATTTAGCAGACGCTCACATCCAGTGGAACAGTCACTTTACAATAGTGCATCTAAATCTTAAAGGGGGGGGGGTGAGAGGGATTACTTATCCTATCCTAGGTATTCCTTAAAGAGGTGGGGTTTCAGGTGTCTCCGGAAGGTGGTGATTGACTCCGCTGTCCTGGCGTCGTGAGGGAGTTTGTTCCACCATTGGGGGGCCAGAGCAGCGAACAGTTTTGACTGGGCTGAGCGGGAGCTGTACTTCCTCAGTGGTAGGGAGGCGAGCAGGCCAGAGGTGGATGAATGCAGTGCCCTTGTTTGGGTGTAGGGCCTGATCAGAGCCTGGAGGTACTGAGGTGCCGTTCCCCTCACAGCTCCGTAGGCAAGCACCATGGTCTTGTAGCGGATGCGAGCTTCAACTGGAAGCCAGTGGAGAGAACGGAGGAGCGGGGTGACGTGAGAGAACTTGAGAAGGTTGAACACCAGACGGGCTGCGGCGTTCTGGTTACAAACTTATTTATTCGAATTAATGTTAGCTAGGTTGTGTGATCGTCTGTCCAGGGCTTGAATGAACTGGTTAATTAATGTTAGTAGTTGTAACAGATGGCTAGCTAGTTATCATGTCTAATCTTTGTTGGTACAGTAAGTTAGCTAGTTAGTCAGCTACTATAACTACTTAGATAGCTAGCGCCAGAAACCGTATTATTTTGTCGTTCAGAGGTTTCTTCTTGGTAGCCTGCCAACTAACAACGTTTAACGTTATGTCCTTATTAAATTGTTGATATTCCATTTGTTTATCTTTTATGTAGGACAAGACTTTTGGGTTGAAGAACAAAAAGGGTGGAAAACAACAGAAATTTATCAAGAATGTCTCCCAGCAAGTCAAGCAAGTTCCTGGTAGTAAGGTAAGCAGGACCAATCAGGCCTACAGTCTTGTTGTTTCTCAGTGAATGACCACTGGCTTGACTTGTAAATTCAACAGAGATGTTTGCCATTAGAGCATCATCAACCTAAAGCCATAAGAACCAGGCTTTTGTTCTCGTGTCTTCTCTTTGGTCAGAATGTACCCCATTCATAGACATTAATTGCTTTAGGGCCTATTGATAATAGTATCATCTGACCGGGGGAGTTTTGTTAAGATCCCTGGCGCTTGCTGTTAACATTAATATAAACATGCATCTCTTCTGGTACTGTTTTGGAAACATAAGGAACGTTTCTTGCATATCAGTAAAGAAAAATTAAACAAAATGTTAAATATCTACACACTTTATGGTTAGTGTTCCCGCACGGCCATATCTCCATGTTACGGCGCTTGTTTATGGAAGACCGGCTGCGGTCCAAACACTGAAAAGACACACCGTTGTCCACTTATGCATTATACATTATGCCCCATCGCCATCTTGGGGGGCGGTCCAAATGATTAGCCAAGCAAGGGAAGTTTGCAAAGTAAGCCCCTCAGCCATTTACATTTACATTTAAGTCATTTAGCAGACGCTCTTATCCAGAGCGACTTACAAATTGGTGCATTCACCTTATGACATCCAGTGGGACAGTCACTTAACAATAGTGCATCTAAAACTTAGGGGGGTGGGGTGAGAGGGATTACTTAACCTATCCTAGGTATTCCTTAAAGATGTGGGGTTTCAGGTGTCTCCGGAAGGTGGTGATTGACTCCGCTGTCCTGGCGTCGTGAGGGAGTTTGTTCCACCATTGGGGGGCCAGGGCAGCGAACAGTTTTGACTGGGCTGAGCGGGAGCTGTACTTCCTCAGTGGTAGGGAGGCGAGCAGGCCAGAGGTGGATGAACGCAGTGCCCTTGTTTGGGTGTAGGGCCTGATCAGAGCCTGGAGGTACTGAGGTGCCGTTCCCCTCACAGCTCCGTAGGCAAGCACCATGGTCTTGTAGCGGATGCGAGCTTCAACTGGAAGCCAGTGGAGAGAACGGAGGAGCGGGGTGACGTGAGAGAACTTGGGAAGGTTGAACACCAGACGGGCTGCGGCGTTCTGGATGAGTTGAAGGGTTTAATGGCACAGGCAGGAGCCCAGCCAGCAGCGAGTTGCAGTAATCCAGACGGGAGATGACAAGTGCCTGGATTAGGACCTGCGCCGCTTCCTGTGTGAGGCAGGGTCGTACTCTGCGGATGTTGTAGAGCATGAACCTACAGGAACGGGCCACCGCCTTGATGTTAGTTGAGAACGACAGGGTGTTGTCCAGGATCACGCCAAGGTTCTTGGCGCTCTGGGAGGAGGACACAATGGAGTTGTCAACCGTGATGGCGAGATCATGGAACGGGCAGTCCTTCCCCGGGAGGAAGAGCAGCTCCGTCTTGCCGAGGTTCAGCTTGAGGTGGTGATCCGTCATCCACACTGATATGTCTGCCAGACATGCAGAGATGCGATTCGCCACCTGGTCATCAGAAGGGGGAAAGGAGAAGATTAATTGTGTGTCGTCTGCATAGCAATGATAAGAGAGACCATGTGAGGTTATGACAGAGCCAAGTGACTTGGTGTATAGCGAGAATAGGAGAGGGCCAAGAACAGAGCCCTGGGGACACCAGTGGTGAGAGCGCGTGGTGAGGAGACAGATTCTCGCCACGCCACCTGGTAGGAGCGACCTGTCAGGTAGGACGCAATCCAAGCGTGGGCCGCGCCGGAGATGCCCAACTCGGAGAGGGTGGAGAGGAGGATCTGATGGTTCACAGTATCGAAGGCAGCCGATAGATCTAGAAGGATGAGAGCAGAGGAGAGAGAGTTAGCTTTAGCAGTGCGGAGCGCCTCCGTGATACAGAGGAGAGCAGTCTCAGTTGAATGACTAGTCTTGAAACCTGACTGATTTGGATCAAGAAGGTCATTCAGAGAGAGATAGCGGGAGAGCTGGCCAAGGACGGCACGTTCAAGAGTTTTGGAAAGAAAAGAAAGAAGGGATACTGGTCTGTAATTGTTGACATCGGAGGGATCGAGTGTAGGTTTTTTCAGAAGGGGTGCAACTCTCGCTCTCTTGAAGACGGAAGGGACGTAGCCAACGGTCAGGGATGAGTTGATGAGCGAGGTGAGGTAAGGGAGAAGGTCTCCGGAAATGGTCTGGAGAAGAGAGGAGGGGATAGGGTCAAGCGGGCAGGTTGTTGGGCGGCCGGCCGTCACAAGACGCGAGATTTCATCTGGAGAGAGAGGGGAGAAAGAGGTCAGAGCACAGGGTAGGGCAGTGTGAGCAGAACCAGCGGTGTCGTTTGACTTAGCAAACGAGGATCGGATGTCGTCGACCTTCTTTTCAAAATGGTTGACGAAGTCATCTGCAGAGAGGGAGGAGGGGGGGGGGGGCGGAGGATTCAGGAGGGAGGAGAAGGTGGCAAAGAGCTTCCTAGGGTTAGAGGCAGATGCTTGGAATTTAGCGTGGTAGAAAGTGGCTTTAGCAGCAGAGACAGAGGAGGAAAATGTAGAGAGGAGGGAGTGAAAGGATGCCAGGTCCGCAGGGAGGCGAGTTTTCCTCCATTTCCGCTCGGCTGCCCGGAGCCCTCGTTTTTAGTCGGCTTTGCGAGTGTACAATTATGTTCACTCCGGGGCCTGAAACTCCCCATTTTTCAAATCGTGAAGATTGTACATCCGCTTAGAAAAGTTAGCGAAAACGTAAAAACAACATACAAGTGTAAGTAAAAATTAATGCATACAAGTTAGAAATTGTGCTACTAATGCAGATGACGGCACAAACACGTCTCGTAAATGTTTTTGTTACCTTTTGGATTTTTTTTAAAAATAAAACATTTTCCTTCAGACGTTCTAGCTAATGTTATTTAGCTAATTAATTTTCTAGCAAGCATACAGTAGGCATATAATAATTATATATTTAATTTAAGTAGGATTGCACTCATAATTGACTGAAGTACATATAAAGCACCCACAAGCTACCGGCGGCTTGAAACACAGCAGGCTAGCAGGCTGACGAAAAAGGCAGTATTTCAATCAGTATTTCAATCTTATCAATTAAACATTTTATCATTTTGGGAACATTTTAAGAGTACAGTGACATATTCCATCATTGGATTGAGGTACATTTTCCCAGCCATATACCGTGCCGGGCTCCACGCTGTCCACATTATGGCATTGCTCTGTTCCAACTAGAGAATACATTTTTCCGGAAGTCAGGTTCTTATGGTTACATCAATCTACAGATGTTTTCTCTCTAATTTAC
Source organism: Oncorhynchus gorbuscha (assembly GCF_021184085.1). NCBI lineage: Eukaryota > Metazoa > Chordata > Actinopteri > Salmoniformes > Salmonidae > Oncorhynchus > Oncorhynchus gorbuscha. The sequence continues at coordinate 39,171,729 of NC_060179.1, forward strand.
TTTGAATTGACACTCATCTAGCCTAATTTTTGCCTGGATCTAGCGTCTTATTTCGGCATGTGGACTTCCCACACTAGTTGCTAACAATAATATTCCAGAAGACTGAACAATCCCTTTACAAGTCAGAATGTTGAATAAACTTCAGTTGAACGAGTTACTTCCGGCGCCGACAGAGATGGCCGCCTCGCTTCGCAGTTTTTTTTATTTTTTTATGTGTTATTTCTTACATTAGTACCCCAGGTCATCTTAGGTTTCATTACATACAGTCGAGAAGAACTACTGAATATAAGAGCAGCGTTAGCCTTATGGCTAACGAGACGTGGTGTGATCACAGAAACATACAGGAACTCAAATCCTTCTGTTCACCTGATTTAGAATTCCTCACAATCAAATGTCGACCGCATTATCTACCAAGAGAATTCTCTTCGATTATAATCACAGCCGTATATATTCCCCCCCAAGCAGACACATTGATGGCTCTGAACAAACTTTTTTTGACTCTTTGCAAACTGGAATCCATACATTCTGAGGATGCATTCATTGTAGCTGGGGATTTTAACAAGGCTAATCTGAAACCAAGACTCTCTAAATTGTATCAGCATATCGATTGCTCAACCAGGGCTGGAAAAACCTTGGATCATTGTTATTCTAACTTCCGCGACGCATATAAGGCCCTGCCCCGAAAACATGCGGACTCTCCTTCACTGCAGCCGAGGTGAGTAAAATATTTAAACGCGTTAACCCTTGCAAGGCTGCAAGCCCAGACGGCATCCCCAGCCGCGCCCTCAGAGCATGCACAGACCAGCTGGCCGGTGTGTTTACGGACATATTCAATCAATCCCTATACCAGTCTGCTGTTCCCACATGCTTCATGAGGGCCACCATTGTTCCTGTTCCCAAGAAAGCTAAGGTAACTGAGCAAAATGACTACCGCCCCGTAGCACTCACTTGAAGTGCTTTGAGGGACTAGTCAAGGACCATATCACCTCCACCCTACCTGACACCCTAGACCTACTCCAATTTGCTTACCGCCCAAATAGGTCCACAGACGATGCAATCTCAACCACATTGCACACTGCCCTAACCCATGGACAAGAGGAATACTTATGTGAGAATGCTGTTCATCGACTACAGCTCGGCATTCAACACCATAGTACCCTCCAAGCTCGTCATCAAGCTCGAGACCCTGGGTCTCGACCCCGCCCTGTGCAACTGGGTACTGGACTTCCTGACGGGCCTCCCCCAGGTGGTGAGGGTAGGCAACAACATCTCCACCCCGCTGATCCTCAACACTAGGGCCCCACAAGGGTGCGTTCTGAGCCCTCTCCTGTACTCCCTGTTCACCCACGACAGCGTGGCCACGCACGCCTCCAACGCAATCATCAAGTTTGCGGACGACACAACAGTGGTAGGCTTGATTACCAACAACGACGAGAAGGTCTACAGGGAGGAGGTGAGGGCCCTCGGAGTGTGGTGTCAGGAAAATAACCTCACACTCAACGTCAACAAAACTAAGGAGATGATTGTGGACTTCAAGAAACAGCAGAGGGAACACTCCCCTATCCACATCGATGGAACAGTAGTGGAGAGGGTAGCAAGTTTTAAGTCCCTCGGCATACACATCACAGACAAACTGAATTGGTCCACTCACAGACAGCATCGTGAAGGCGCAGCAGCGCCTCTTCAACCTCAGGAGGCTGAAGAAATTTGGCTTGTCACCAAAAGCACTCAAACTTCTACAGATGCACAATCGAGAGCATCCTGGCGGGCTGTATCGCCGCCTTGTACGGCAACTGCTCCGCCCACAACCGGAAGGCTCTCCAGAGGGTAGTGAGGTCTGCACAACGCATCACCGGGGGCAAACTACCTGCCCTCCAGGACACCTACACCACCCGATGTTACAGGAAGGCCATAAAGATCATCAAGGACAACAACCACCCGAGCCCCTGCCTGTTCACCCCGCTATCATCCAGAAGGCGAGGTCCGTACAGGTGCATCAAAGCTGGGCCCGAGAGACAGAAGCTGTTTTTCAATCTCAAGGCCATCAGACTGTTAAACAGCCACCACTAACATTGAGTGGCTGCTGCCAACACACTGACTCAACTCCAGACACTTTAATAATGGGAATTGATGGGAAATGATGTAAAATATATCACTAGCCACTTTAAACAATGCTACCTAATATAATGTTTACATACCCTACATTATTCATCTCATATGTATACGTATATACTGTACTCTATGTGATCTAATGCATCCTTATGTAATACATGTATCACTAGCCACTTTAACTATGCCACTTTGTTTACATACTCATCTCATATGTATATACTGCACTCAATACCATCTACTGTATCTTGCCTATGCCGCTCTGTACCATCACTCATTCATATATCTTTATGTACATATTCTTTATCCCCTTACACTGTTTATAGGACAGTAGTTTTGGAATTGTTAGCTAGATTACTTGTTGGTTATTACTGCATTGTCGGAACTACACTCGCATTAACATCTGCTAACCACGTGTATGTGACAAATAAAATTTCATTTGATTTGCTGGTTGTCCACTGAGTTCGTCCTTGTGCTGTTGGAAATTTGAGACAAAACATCCACAGAAAAGTATTAAAGACATGCTCCGGAACTTTGGCGAGTAATTATTGTTGAAACCTCCCGACTTTAGGCTGGATGTGTTAATGTGTGCAGTTCATACATGCATGATCTATAAGCAGAATTTCAGTCTTACCTCAATTAGCCACGCAATGCCTAGTCTGAAAGACTTTTCTGGAAGCCGGGCAGCGCCGGTTTCCCCCACCTTGGCCAGCCCCTTAGTAATTCGAGCTTCAGCCATCAGTCTTGAGTGACAGCTAGCAAGATGCACACAGCAGAGCAATTATGGGATACAAACTCAGCATAAAAATAAACGTCCTTTTTTCAGGACCCTGTCTTTAAAAAATAATTCGTAAAAATCCAAATAACTTCAGATCGTCATTCCACTAGCGGAAGCCCCCCGCAACAGCCAGTGAAAGTGCAGGGCGCCAAATTCAAAACAACAAAAATCTTATTAAAGTTCCTCAAGCATACAAGTATTTTATACCATTTTAAAGATACAATTCTCGTTAATCCAGTCACAGTGTCTGATTTCAAAAATAATTTACAGCGAAAGCACCACAAACGATTGTTAGGTCACCACCAAGCCACAGAAAAACACAGCCATTTTTCCTGCCAAAGAGAGGAGTCACAAAAAGCAGAAATAGAGAAAATTAATCAAACCCTTTGATCTTCATCAGATGACACTCATAGGATTTCGTTACACAATACATGCATGTTTTGTTTGATAAAGAAAGGAGAAAGCAAATCATGCAATAATCTGAGTACAGCCTTTACACAACAAAGCAGTCAACATTACTCAGAAATAGCATTTTAAATATTCACTTACCTGTGATGTTCTTCATCAGAATGCACTCCCAGGAATCCCAGTTCCACCATAAATGTATGATTTGTTCGATTAATGTGCATCAGTTATGTCCAAATATCTTCTTTTGTTAGGGCGTTTGGTGAAAAACCAAAAAGCGTATTCAGGTCGCGCCGAACAAAAAGTTCGAAAAGTTCCGTTACAGCCTGTAGAAACATGCCAAACTAAGTATGGAATCTTTTGGATGTTTTTAAAATAAAACTTAATGTTCCAACCAGACAATTCCTGTGTCTGTACAAATGAAGTGGAACGTAACTATCTTTCATGTGAGCGCTCCAGACCGAGGCTGTGACACTCTGCCAGACCACTCACTCAAAGAGCTATTATGAGCCCCTCCTTTAGTAGAATCCTAAATACAGTTTCTAAATACTGTTGACATCTAGTGGAAGCCATAGGAAATTAAACATAACTAATATCCCACTGTATCTTGAACATCTACAAACCTCAGATTTCCCATTTCCTGGTTGGATTTTACTGGGAGCAAGAGAGAAAATTCATACATGTACAGTAGCATAATAGTATTCTGATTAGTACATCCTGATTGAAATGTATACATAATTAGTCATTGTAGATAAATAAATAAAAATCCCTAAACACCTGTGTACTCCTTCTTGTCTTTGAGCAATGGAACGCAAGTGACTACCATGAGGAATAAACATGATCAGAAAATGGCTGACTGCCAAACACCTGTCAGATTCTGCTATCATTCATTCCCACAACATCATAGAAGTCTCATTCTAATTTCTATTGATGGTTGACATCTAGTGGACCCCTAGGCAGTGCAACATCATTCATATCTCAAGGGGATTTCATTGGGGACTGGTGAATATATACAAAGCTCAGATTTCTGACTTCCTGTTTTGATTTCAACTCAGGATTTTGCCTGCTAATATGTCGGTTTGATAATACTTTCCTGTGGATGTTTTGTGAAATTTCAAATGGCATAGGACCAACCAAGTGGACAATTGGCAGAGTAAGGGAACAACCCCCCTGAAATGGACAAAAATGAATGGGAAGTCCACACGGTGTCCAATACCACTCAATTCGGCGTCGTTTCGTTCAAAGTTGATTGCAAATGCCATATGCAAATGCAACACAAGTCAATATCCAAAAGCAACATCAAAAACCTAGCAACCCCTTTAAAGTGCTTTCTGGACCGTTGTTTGAAGTTCTTTTGATTTTTTTTTCAATTACACATGTGTAAGAACTGTATGAATATACTTTTGTCCAATTTTATTATCATAATTTAAAAAATAAATTAACTTGTGCATAAGGCATATGTTTTGTCCATTTGCAATATGATTTCATAGGAAGTCAAAAGTCAAATAGCAGAAATTTTAACTTCACACACCCTTAAAGTGCTTTCTGGACCGTTTTTCAAAATTCTTTCGCTTTTTGTCAATTAGTCATGTGTAAGAACTGTAGAATATACTTTTGTCAACTTTTATCATTTATTTTATTTTTTACTTGTGCATATGTTTTGTCCATTTGTAATATGATTTCATAGGAAGTCAAAAGTCACTTTTTTTTCGGCCAAATGCCATAAGAAGTGTCCAAATGCAATATGAAAGATTTGAAAATGCCAAATCAGGATGTTATGTCCTTTTGCCATTTACCATCACAATTTTGACATGCTCAGAAATACTGCAGAAATGCAAAATTGACTGACCTGATGAACACAGGATGGCCGGGCAGTGATAGTTGCTCCTTTGCATATCTCATTGTGTTGATTTCATCATGTCCAATTGGTGATGTTTCTTTCACTATTGGGCATGTACCATCACAAATTATATGGCTGTGAATGTGTGATGAATGAACCTAAGCTCTCTGCCGTTCGTCCAAGATGTCTGCAGCATTGTGACGTATTTGTAGGCATATCATTGGAAGATTGGCCATAAGAGACTACATTTGCCAGGGGTCCGCCCGGTGTCCTGTGTCAATTATTGCGTAATCTCTAGGTCCATGCGCGTTCCATTTCTTCAGAAGAGAAAGTCAACTGCCACGATGGATTTATCGTCGATAGATATGTGGAAAAACACCTTGAGGATTGATTCTAAACATCGGTTTGCCATGTTTCTGTCGATATTATGGAGTTCATTTGGAAAAAAGTTCGCGTTTTAATGGCTTAATTTTCATTTTTTTCTTACCCAAACGTGACGCAGAAAACGGAGCGATTTGTCCTAAACAAATAATATTTTTGTAATAACTGAACATTTGCTATCTACCTGAGAGTCTCATTGAAAACATCTGAAGTTCTTCAAAGGTAAATGATTTTATTTGAATGTTTTTCTGGTTTTTGTGAAAATGTTGCTTCATAATACTATGCTAGGCTATCAATAATGTTACACAAATGCTTGTTTTGCAATGGTTGAGAAGCATATTTTTGAAAATCTGAGATGACAAGGCTAAGCTTGAGAGCAAATAGATTTATTTCATTTCATTTGCGATTTTCATGAATAGTTAACGTTGCGTTATGGTAATGAGCTTGAGGCTGTATTCACAATCCCGGGTCCGGGATGGCTCGTCGCAACAGGTTAAGAATTGACTGATCTACAGTGACTGAATGCAGTGTTATGTGTTTCCAAAACACTTTTAGGGTGAATTGAATCACTTCCGGTTGCTCCAGGAAGCTAAGAATCAACACAGGTAGACCTCATAGTGTCCTGATGGACTGTCATCAAAGACAGATTCATAAGGCATTCATAACACACACAGGCTTCAGGTTGACTTTAGAGGGGCAGGCAATGTATTCCTATGGGGAGAGATGTCATTGTAATCTGTGAGATCAAAAAACCCTGTTCTACTGTTACGGGTTAATGCCATGTAGTCAAGGTTAGGCTTGCACAGATCGGAAGGACCTCAGGATCGTACATGAGGTCGAATTGTGCTTCTCACCCTAAAGGTTCTCTCACTGTCACCCAAAAGCAAATGACATTTAGGGCCACGTTTAATTTTGGGCCTACTTTTTTTCAAGGTCGCTGCACTCAGAGCGAGCTACGGTCAAGTGGGGCATCTCGTTGAACTCGGCATGGCCTAGAGAATATGGAAATGCCATTGCAGGCTCTGTGTGTCTTTAAGCACTGCACTTTGTCACTCCATCCTTGCTGTGTGTGTGTGTGAGCTTTTCTTTGACATCTGTTGGGAGAAATGACTGACTGTTCTTGGGGGTTGCCTAATCACACATATATGAAGTTTTGAAAAGATCTGACCTTTTTAACCCTTGGAAACAGCACCTATGACACCATTTTAAGGCACTTCCGGTTTACACAGGAAGCTGAAAGTGAACATATCCTCCTTGGGGTAGGCAATTATAGAATTTTGAGTTTTAAGTCTTTATGTTAAGAACTGACTTATTTACGGAGTGTTTAGTGAGTGTGTTATTTTAGAAAATCACAGAAGTCTCGCAGAGCTCCGAAGCACACTTTAAAAAGATTCGTATGAACACGCTGCAACTGGATCTGTAACTGTTTAAAAAAAACTATTTTTGAACATCACCAATTTGACAGTGTATGAGTTCTCTTAAATGACGATAGATAAATGGCTGGTTCTTTTTGACGTGAAGCGGAAAAATCATTGCTCTATTTTCATTTTGGACCTTTAATCCCAGAAAAATGGCCATAACTCAAAAACCGTTGAGGCCTAGACGCCATCTTGTTCGGGGCCAACTGCCCATTATGCCAAACCTATGCTCACCAAGTTTCGTCTTCAAAGTCTTTTCCTTTTTGGAGATAAGGCCACGTCGTGATTCGTGATGTTTTGTACATTTGCAATATGATTCCATTCGCCCTCTTGTGGGATTTATCGGGACAGTGGAAAAATTACCAAAATTAGATTATTTTATAAAAACGGAAACCGAATGTCAGATTTCATTTGATGACTTCCCGGTAGATCCGGCCCTGCCGCACGGCCCGACGCCTTCCGCAAATTTTACAAACGTTTTCGGACGTCTAGTAAGGGACCGTACATTTGCAATATGGACTTTCTCACTAACCATATGGCGAATGTCAAAATGTTCCCTTAACCACTTGCTCCTACCTGGCACGCAGGCGTCCCATCTAGAGCTCTGGAAATGCAAATGCGCTACGCTAAATGCTAATAGTATTAGTTAAAACTCAAACGTTCATTAAAATACACATGCAGGGTATTGAATTAAAGCTACACTCGTTGTGAATCCAGGCAACAAGTCAGATTTTTAAAATGCTTTTCGGCGAAAGCATGAGAAGCTATTATCTGATAGCATGTAACACCACAAAAGACCCGCAGGGGACGTAAACAAAATAATTAGCATATTTGGCGCTACACAAACCGCACAATAAAATATAAAACATTCATTACCTTTGACCATCTTCTTTGTTGGCACTCCTAGATGTCCCATAATCACTATTGGGTCTTTTTTTCGATTAAATCCGTCCATATATATCCTGTTAAGACTCTAGGGGCAGTATTTCATTTTTGGATAAAAAGACATGCCCGTTTTAAGCGCAATATTTTGTCACGAAAAGATGCTCGAATATGCTTGGAATTGATAGTTTTGGAAAGAAGACACTCTGACGTTTCCAGAATTGTAAAGCTTTTCACTGTGAGTGCCATAGAACAGAATCTACAGGCAAAACCAAGATGTTTGAGTGACCAGGAAATCAACAGGATTTCTGGAGGCACGTTTTCCATGATCTCCTTATATGGCTGTGAATGCGACAGGAATGAACGGACACTTCCTATCATTTCCCCCAGGTGTCTGCAGCATTGTGACGTATTTGTAGGCATATCATTGGAAGATTGACCATAAGAGCCTACAATTACCAAGTGTCCCGCACGGTGTCTGCGTGGAAATTGGTGCGCAAAAGTCAGGTACCAGTATTTTTCCATCCGAATCAGAGAAGAATGCACGCTTCCAGGGAAGGGATTTCAATGAAGAGATATATGACAAAACACCTTGAGGATTGATTCAAACAACGTTTTCCATGTTTCAGTCGATATTATGGAGTTAATTCGGAAAAAAGTTTGACGTTTAGGTGACTGAATTTTCGGTTAGTTTCGGTAGCCAAATGCATAGTAACAAAACGGAACGTTGTGTCCTACACAAGCATCTTTCAGGAAAAACTGGACATCTGCTATGTAACTGAGAGTCTCCTCATTGAAACATCGGAAGTTCTTCAAAGGTAAATTATTTTATTTGATCCCTTTGCTGGTTTTTGTGAATGTTGCGTACTAAATGCTAACGCTAAATGCTAAGCTAGCTATCACCACTCTTACACAAATTATTGATTTTCTCTGGTTCTAAAGCATATTTTGAAAATCTGAGACGACAGGATTGTTAAGAAAAGGATAAGCTTGAGGATAGGCATATTTATTTCATTTAATTTGCAATTTTCAGAAATCGCTAATTTTGCGTTATGGTAATGAGCTTGAGGTTGTAGTCACGATCCCGGATCCGGGATGGGGCGGACTAAGAGGATATAGCCTAGATATCGTTCTATGTAGACTGTATGATAAACGGAAAAAAAGAGCGTTTCATAACGTAACGTCATTTTTTTAAATTCAAAAAGTCGACGATAAACTTTCACAAAACACTTCGAAATACTTTTGTAATGCAACTTTAGGTATTAGTACACGTTAATAAGCGATAAAATTCATCAGGAGGCGATGTAACTTCTATAGGTGTCGTCTGGAAAAAAAAACATGGCCGAGAGAGCTCGACCAAAACATCCGGTCGGAGAACGGAGGGAAGGAGTTCCCTTGAACCGGTTAGACCAAGAATCAATTGCGAATCAAATGACAAGACTCTAGACAACGTGTGGTAGCTGTAGGCGCTGAAACCTCGGTCTCATGTAATTCGGTTCACTTTGAACAATTCCTGGAAGTAAGCGCAAGGATATTTATTTCCATTTTCAGTGATCAGGTTTTCCTGCACTATTCGATGAAACTCACGCTCTGTTAAAGTCACAGCCGTGATTTAACCAGTTTTAGAAACGTCAGAGTGTTTGCTATCCACACATACTAATCATATGCATATACTATATACCTGGCATGAGTAGCAGGGCGCTGAAATGTTGCGCGATTTTTAACAGAATGTTAGAAAAAGTAGAGTGTCGACTTAACAGGTTAAGGTATGCAAGTCCCAATGACAGTTCATTCAACGTTCTTGCTACACAAGGTAAAATAAGGCACCTTCTGGAAAATGTAAATGGATATAAAGCCGGCCTAATCTCAAGCTATTGCTTGCTATTAGGTCAGGAGGTCGGCAAACCTGGATCCTGTTGTGGACTTGTGACTAACTAGATCCTGTTTTCCTAGGCTGCTGCTGAAGGGGACAAGAACAAAAAGGGTGACAAGAAGAAAGAGTTAGATGAGCTGAACGAGCTTTTCAAGCCAGTGGTGGCTGCTCAGAAAGTCGCTAAAGGTGAGGATGGAAATGTCTTCTATATTCAGCTACAAAGTTTTTTCTAGTACAGTTGAAGTCGGAAGTTTACATACACTTAGGTTGGAGTCATTAACTCATTTTTCAACCACTCCTAAAATTTCTTAATAACAAACTAAAAGTTTTGGCAAATCGGTTAGGACGTCTACTTTATGCATGGCACAAGTCATTTTTCCAACAATTGTTTACAGACCAGATTATTTCACTTATAATTAATTGTCACAATTCCAGTGGCTCAGAAGTTTACATACACTAAGTTGACAGTGCCTTTTAACAGCTTGGAAAATTCCAGAAAATTCCATCATGGCTTTAGAAGCTTCTAATAGGCTAATTTAGAGTCTATTGGAGATGTACCTGTGGATGTATTTGAAGGCCTACCTTCAAACTCAGTGCCTCTTTGCTTGACATCATGGGAAAATCAAATGAAATCAGCCAAGACCCCAGATTTTTTTTTTGTAGACCTCCAAGTTTGGTTCAACCTTCGGGGCAATTTCCAAACGCCGGAAGGTACCACGTTCATCTGTAGAAACAATAGTACGCAGGTATAAACATTATGGGACCGCGCAGCCTCATACCACTCAGGAAGGTGTCGTGTTTTGTCTCAGAGTATTTTGCTGCGAAAATTTCAAATCAATCCCAGAAAAACAGCAAAGGACCTTGTGAAGGTGCTGGAGGAAACCGGTACAAAAGTATCTATATCCACAGTAAAACGAGTCCTATATCGACATGATCTGAAATGCCGCTCAGCAAGGAAGAAGCCACTGCTCCAAAACCGACATAAAAAAGCCAGACTACGGTTTGCAACTGCACATGGGGACAACGATCATACTTTTTGGAGAAATTTCCTCTGGTCTGATGAAACAAAAATATAACTTTTTGGCCATAATGATCATTGTTATGTTTGGATGAAAAAGCGGGAGACTTGGAAGCTGAAGAACACCATCCCAACTGTGAAGCACAGGCGTGGCAGCATCATGTTGTGGGGGTGCTTTGCTGCAGGAGGGACTAATGCACTTCACAAAATAGAAGGAAAATTACGTGGATATATTAAAGCAACATCTCAAAACATCAGTCAGGAAGTTTAAGCTTGGCCGCAAATGGATCTTCCAAATGGACAATGACCCCAAGCATACTTCTAAAGTTGTGGCAAAATGGCTTAAAACTTCTTAGGGATGAGGCGGGCTGAAATCCTGTTAACGTGATCGATTTGACAACAGCCAGTGAAAGTGCAGGGTGCCAAATTCAAACAGAAATCTCATTAAAATTCCTCAAACATACAAGTATTATACACCATTTTAAATATAAACTTGTTAATCTCACCAGTGTCCGATTTAAAAAATAAAAAAGGCTTTTTGACAAAAGAATACCATGCGATTGTTAGGTCAGCACCTAGTCACGGAAAAACACAGCCATTTTCCCAGCCAAACAGGAGTCACAAAAAGCAGAGATAAAATGAATCCCTAACCTTTGACGATCTTCATCAGATGACACTCATAGGACTTCATGTTACACAATACATGTATGTTTTGTTCAATAAAGTTCATATTTATATCCAAAAATCTCAGTTTACATTGGCATGGTTATGTTCAGTAATGTTTTGCTTCCAAAACATCCAGTGATATTTGCAGAGAGCCACATCAATTTACAGAAATACTGACCATAAATGTTAATGAAAATACAAGTGTTATACATGGAATGAAAGATATACTTCCTCTTAATGCAACCGCTGTGTCAGATTTTTAAAAAAGCTTTACGGAAAAGGCACACCATGCAATAATCTGAGTACAGAGCTCAGGAACCAAAACAAGCCATACAGAAGTCAGAAATAGCATTATAAATATTAACTTACCTTTTATCATCTTCATCAGAATGCACTCCCAGGAATCTCAGTTCCACAAATGTTTTTTATTTATTTTTAAATTGAGTCCATTTATGTGCAAATACCTCCTTTTTGTTTGCGCGTTTAGTTCAGAAATCCAAATTCATGAGGCGCAGGCACTTAGTCCAGACAGTCAAAAAAGTTATATTACAGTTCGTAGAAACATTTCAAACAATATATAGAATCAATCTTTTGGATGTTTTATGTCAAAATCTTCAATAATCTTTCAACCGGACAATTCCTTTTTCTTTTGAAATGAAAAGGAATGCAGCTCATGGCATTCTGCCAGACCCCTTAGTCAAACAGCTCTTTTTCACTCCCCCTTCGCAGTAGAAGCCTGAAACAAGGTTCTAAAGACTGTTGACATCTAGTGGAAGCCTTGGGAAGTGCAATAGGATCAAATTTACACTATCTTGGATAGGCAACGACTTGAATACCTACATTTTTCACGGGTTTTTGCCTGCCATATGAGTTCTGTTATACTCGCATACATCATACAAACAGTTTTAGAAACTTCAGAGTGTTTTCTATCTAAATCTACTAATACTATGCATATCCTAGCTTCTGGGCCTAAGTAGCAGACAGTTCACTCTGGGAACCTTATTCATCCAAGCTACTCAATACCCCCATCCCATAAGAAGTTAAGGACAACAAAGTCAAGGCCACTTCAATACCATCACAAACCATCACAAATCCCTGACTTGAATCCCATAGAAAATCTTTGGGCAGAACTGAAAATGCGTGTGCGAGCACGGAGGTCAACAAACTCCGTTACACCAGCTCAGTCAGGAGGAATGAGCCAAAATTCACCCAGCTTTCTGTGGGATGCTTGTGTGTTTGAAATTATTTAACCGAAGTTAAACAATTTAAAGGCAATGCTTCCAAATACTAATTGAGTGTATGTGAACTTCTGACCCACTGGGAATAAATAAAAGCTGAAATAAATAATTCTCTTTACTATTATTCTGACATTTCACATTAAATAATGGTGATCCAAACTGACCGAAGATAGGTAATTTTGGCTAAGGTGTGTATGTAAACTTCCGACTTCAACTGTACATAGATTTAGAAAATGCCCTGTTTAATCTAAAAGGACGTTTTGCGACCTTACCCTATTTAATGCTTAGGAAACTCATATTGTCAGGATTAATCACTGATTAGGCTTTTGCATACTACCCACCACTAATCTTTGTCAATAATTAGGACAGGGCAAAGGTGCAAAAGGGTATTATGCTATAAACTGAGCATTTTTGTGCACCAAGAAAACTACTGTGTATCTTCAGTCTCGAAAAGCCAACCAGTGTGCATAGTTGCATCATTGCTGTCTTGTGTCGGAGATACTATAAGAGATGTTAAAATTCCAAATAGAAAACTTGGAACATTATTCATTCCATTAGTTCAGTTTTCTCTGGAGGGTTATATCAGGTTTCAATTAATCCAATTTGCAATGTTCGCTCTAAGTTGTCTCTGTAAAGAAAAGTTTATTGCAACGTATGAGGGCTCTGTAAAAGAGCTTTCTCAAATTACAAGTTTAACACTAACATGTAAAAGCATTTGTAACAGCGTTAACAAATTAATGTTCACTGTAATGTTAATAAAGTTCTTAAATATTGTATTGCGTGTTTCAATGAATGAGTTTGTAATGCATGTTAATGTTTGTTGTTGATGTACAGTACCAGTCAAAAGTTTGGAGAACCCTACGCATTCAGGGGTTTTCTTTATTTTGACTAGTTTCTACATTGTAGAATACTAGTGAAGACATCAAAAACTGCATAACACATGGAATCATGTCGTAACCAAAATAGTGTTAAACAAATCAGAATATATTTCAAAGTAGCCACCTGTTGCTCTGATGACCGCTTTGCACACTCTTGGCATTCTTTCAACCAGCTTCATGAGGTGGCACCGGGAATGCATTTGAATTAACAGGTGTCCCTTGTTAACCTGTCTAGGACACAGGTTCAGCTAACGAACCCCCCCAAACATTCCGCTGAAAAGGCAGCGCGGGAAATTCAAAAATATTTTTTTGAAATATTTATCTTCCACACATTAACAAGTCCAATACAGCAAATGAAAGAAACATCTTGTTAATCAACCCATCGTTTCCGATTTTTACAATGTTTTACAGCGAAACACAACATATATTTATGTTGGATCACCACCAAATCCAAAAAAAACACACAGCCATTTTTCCCAGCCAAAGATGGTCACAAAAGCAGAATTGGAGATAATTAATCACTAACCTTTGATAATCTTCATCAGATGACACTCATATGACATCATGTTACACACTACATTTATTTTGTGTTCGATAATATACATATTTATATCCGCAGATCTCGGTATACATTGGTGCCATGTTCAGAAATGCCTCCAAAATATCCAGAGTAATTACAGAGAGCCACGTCATATAACAGAAATACTCATCATAAACTTTGACGAAAGATACATGTTTATATATAATTAAAGATACACTGGTTGTTAATGCAACCGCTGTGTCAGATTTTTTTGAAATGATGGCGCTCAGAAGTAAATATATTTCTCCGCCATGTTGGAGTCAACAGAGATACGAAATTGCATCATAAATATTCCCTTACCTTTGATCTTTCATCAGAATGCAGTGCAAGGAATCCTAATCGTTGCAATAAATTGTTGTTTTGTTCCATAATGTCCATTACTAGTGTCCAATAAGCTACTTTTGCTAGCACGTTTAGTTCACATGTCCAAAAGCTGGCACTGGTCCAGGCGAACTCGGACGAAAACATCAAAAAGTTATATTCCAGGTCGAATAAACTGGTCAAACTAAGTAGAGCTTCAATCTTCAGGATGCTGTTATCATATATATCCAATAACATTCAAACCGGAGCATTCGTTATTGTCTACAAAGTAATGGAACGCAAGGCAATATAATGACTACTGCGCGGAACCAGGAACTGGCATTCTGCCAGACCAGTGACTCAAAATAGCGGCCATCCGGTCCCACATCACACTAGAGGCTTCATTCCACGTTCTACTGACTTGACATCTAGTGGAATGCGTGGGAAGTGCGAACAGATCCATATCTTATTTGGATGTGAATAGGTGATGAGTTGAAAATCAACCAGCCCCAGAATTTCCACTTCCTGTTTGGATGTTTGCCTGCCCTATGAGTTCTGTTATGCGCACAGACATAATTCAAACAGTTTTAGAAACTTCAGAGTGTTTTCTATCCAATAGTAATAATAATATGCATATATTAGCATCTGGGACAGAGTAGGAGGCAGTTCACTATAGGCACGCAATTCATCCAAAGTGAAAATGCTGCCCCCTATCTTTAAAAGGTTAAATGTGAATTTGTAGAATTTTATTTTCTCTGTAATGCATTTGAGCCAATCCGTTGTTGTGACAAGGTAGGGGTGGTATACAGAAGACAGCTCTATTTGGCAAAATACCAAGTCCATATTATGGCAAGAACAGCTCAAATAAGCAAAGAGAAACGACAGTCCATCATTACTTTAAAACATGAAGGTCCGTCAATCGGGAAAATGTAAGTGCAGTCGGGAAAAACCATCCAACGCTATGATTAAACTGGCTCTGACGATCGCCACAGGAAAGGAAGACCCAGAGTTACCTCTGCTGCAGAGGATAAGTTTGTTAGAGTTACCAGCCTCCGAAATTGCAGCCCAAATAAATGCTTCAGAGTTCAAGTAACAGACACATCTCAACATCAACTGTTCAAAGGAAGCTGTGTGAATCAGGCCTTTATGGTTGAATTGCTGCAAAGAAACCACTATTAAAGGACACCAAATGGAAGAAATGACTTGCTTTGCCCAAGAAACATGGGCAATGGACATTAGACCAGTAGAAGTCTGTCCTTTGGGCTGCTGAGTCCAGATTTGTGATTTTTGGTTCCAACCCCCATGTCTTTGTGATGGGCAGAGTAGCTGAACGGATGATCTCCACATGTGTTGTTCCCACCATGAAGTGTGGGGGCGCTTTGCTGGTGACACTGATTTATTTAGAATTCAAGACACACTTACCAGCATGGCTACCGCAGCATTCTGCTGTGATACGCCATCACATCTGGTATGCGCTTAGTGGGACTATAATTTGCTTTTCAACAGGACAATGACACAACACATCTCCAGGTTTAAGGGCTATTTGACCAAGAAAGAGAGGGATGGAGTGCTGCATCAGATGACCTGGCAACCCACAATCACACGACCTCAACCCAATTGAGATGGTTTGGACCGCAGAGTGAAGGAAAAGCAGCCTACAAGTTCTCAGCATGTGGGAACTCCTTCAAGACTGTTGGAAAAGCATTCCAGGTGAAGCTGATTAAGAGAATGCCAAGAGTGCAAAGCTGTCAAGGCGGCTGCTTTGAAGAATCTAAAGTTTATAGAATATATTTTGATTTAACACTTTTTTTTTAGTTACTACATTATTCCATGTGGTCATAGTTTTGATGTCTTTTCTGTTCTACAAAGTAGAAAATAGTAAAAGTAAAGCAAAACCCAAACTTTTGACTGGTACTGTACATAATTTAAATCATAAATCATTATCATTACCCTCTGTTGGGTTACAATAACAAAAGAGAATAAGAAAAACATTTGTGTAATTATACTATTCAATCCACCCATCTGGCAACAGTGGCAGGAAAGACCCTGAGGTAATGAGCGCGAGAAGAAACATACAGTACTTGTTACATTTTCCTCTTAATTCTGCAGGGGTGGACCCAAAGTCAGTTCTCTGTGCCTTCTTCAAGCAAGGCCAATGCACCAAAGGAGACAAGTGCAAGTTCTCCCACGATTTGACACTCGAGAGGAAGTGTGAAAAACGGAGCCTCTACGTTGACAAGAGAGATGATGAGCTTGAGAAAGGTTAGTGTCTTCTAATCATTAGTGTTGTCAGCAGCGAATAAACAGCTGATATCTCTGCTGGGTTTTGTAGAGCTGACTATTTATCCTGTTTTGTATAGACACCATGGATAATTGGGATGAGAAGAAGTTGGAGGAGGTTGTGAACCAGAAGCACGGAGAAGCTGAAAAGAAAAAAGCTCTAAGCTCAAAAACTCAAATTGTATGTTTTGCCACATCACTCTAAAAGCTAAGATTCATCACTACTATACAGTGCATTCAGCAAATGTTCAGACCTCTTCCCTTTTTCCACATTTTATGTTACAGCCTTATTCTAAAATGGATTTTAAAAAACAAAAAAAACAAATCCTCCTCAATCTACACTCAATACCCCATAATATCAAAGCGAATACTGTTTTTTCAATTTTACATAGGTTTTCAGACTCTTTGCTATGAGACTTGAAATGGAGCTTGGTTGCATCCAGTTTCCATGGATCATCCTTAACATGATTCTACATCTTGATTGGAGTCCACCTGTGGTAAATGTAATTGATTGGATATGATTTGGAAAGGCACACACCTGTCTAAGGTCCCACAGTTGACGATGCATGTCAGAGCAAAAACCAAGCCATGAGGTCAAAGGAATTGTGAGAGAAAGATGAAACAAGATTCTCTGGTCTGATGAAACCAGATTGAACTTTTTTGGCCTGAATGCCAAGCATAAAATCTGGAGGATACGTGGCACCATCCCTACGGTGAAGCGCGGGGGTGGCAGCACCATGCTGTCGGGATGTTTGTCAGCGGGAGGGACTGGGAGACTAGTCAGGATCGAGGCAAAGATGAATGGAGCAAAGTACAGAGAGGTCCTTGATGAAAACCTGCTCCAGAGTGCTCAGGACCTCTGACTGGGCTGAAGGTTCACCTTCCAACAAGACATCAACCCTAAGCACACAGCCAAGACGAGTGGCCTCTGGACACGTCTGAATAACCTTGAGTGGCCCAGCCAGAGTCCGGATTTGAACCCGATCGAACATCTCTGGAGAGACTTGAAAATAGCTGTGCGGCGATGCTCCCCATCCAACTTGAGATGATGATCTGCGGTGAAGAATAGGACAAATTCCCCAAATACAGGCATGCAAAGCTTGTAGCGTCATACCCAAGAAGACTAGAGGCTGTAATCGCTGCCGAAGGTGCTTCAACAAAGTACTGAGTAAAGGGTCTGAATACTTATGTAAATGTGATATTTCAGTTTATTTTCAATCAATTTGCAATTTGTGTATAGATTGAGGGGGGATTTTATTTTTTGAATAAGGCTGTAACGTAACAAAATATGGAAAAAGTCAAGGGGTCTGAATACTTTCTGAATGCAATAGACTTACTTCTGCTTTTATCGTCTTGTAGGTTTGCAAGCATTTCCTTGATGCCATTGAAAACAACAAATATGGTTGGTTTTGGGTATGTCCTAGTGGAGCTGACACTTGTATGTACCGCCATGCATTGCCTGCTGGCTTTGTGCTCAAGAAAGACCAGAAGAAGGATGAAAAGGAAGATGAAATCTCAATGGAAGAGTTGATAGAGAATGAGGTAGATTTGACCACTTTCACTAAAATTCATGTTCCTACTTGAGATTTGTCTTATTATTATTTAGCCCATATTACTCTTCAAGCCACAATGTTTGTTTCAATCGGCAGCCCTGCTACTTTATCCACTCTGAAATACATAAAGAGCTATGGATGCCAGGACTGTCTGTCAACTCTGTTAATGTTTGAGATCACTCAGTGAACAACATATAAAAAATCTAACTTCAATAACAGTGTTGAGATTAAGAAATGTTACAAAAAAATGACTTTGTCTGTCAGCGATCTGCCCTAGGACCAAATGTCACCAGGATAACTCTGGAGACCTTCTTGGCCTGGAAAAAGAGGAAAAGGCAAGAAAAAGTGGCCAAGGCAGAGCAAGACATGGAGAAAAAGAAGGCTGATTTTAAAGCTGGCAGGTCCTTTGGGGTGAGCTTTGATTTTGTTTTCTACCAGAGGATGTTGCTAAAGCTCGAAATAATCATGTATTTTTATTGCCGTATCACATCTTACAGATAAGTGGAAAACATTTTAATACTAACACATTGTTTTTGTTCTGTAGGTAAGCGGCCGTCAAGTATTTGAGTTCTGTCCTGATCTGGCTGATGATGACGATGAGGAGGCTGATGACATAAAATATGTTGAGGACAATGATGACGTTGAGGTAAGCCTGATAAACACATGTTTCAATAGGTATGCTGTGGGGATACTCAGGAAATCTTTACTGAAGTACCTTAAAGTGTGTAGGTGCTACACCATATGTATATATCATGAAGTGATACATATGTATGACATTGATACTGGGCACCCCCCCACAGGTTGAATATGTTCACGAGTTCCAGGATGTTGATCTAGCCAGGTTTGTTCCAAAGGAAGTTGACAACACCGGAATAACTGTTGCTGCAGTCGACAGATTTACAGCCAAATTAAAGCCAACAAAGGAAACGAATGGTGAGTGTTTGAAATTATTCTGCCAATAAAATTAATGGAAGCCACATCATCCTTGATCTCTTTTTTTCAAAGCATTCATTTCTATCCCAATGTGTTTTCCATAACATGCCTGTCTTTAAACCTCTTTCGATCACACAATTGGCCCTCAGCCTTTAAAGGGGCAATCCGAGAGACTTGTTTCTGTAAACAGCTGATAAACTCAAATTCGCAGACATACCTAATGATACAACGACTGACCATCCTTTTGATCAAAATTATAGTTTTAAAGGGACAATCTGAAGTTGGTACATCCACTTTTGGATTTATAAATGAATGATATGTACCCTTTGACTTCTGAAGAATAATGCCTCATGAGCTTAGTTCAACTATCGTACCCTGTCAGAATCCAAAATATACGCTTGTCTTTACTCCAATATTTGTAAACAAAGTAAAACATGGTTAAAACCAGGGATTGGAACGGATTTTTCCCCCCCAATCGTTTCATTTTGAACAGAAGCCACAAAATAGACCAGCAAAAGAAAGTTCTGAATCGGTTCAACCCCCAAAAAAGTAACTGTTTTATATAGTCTCTTAAGTATTTTTCCCTTTCCCCCCCCTTTTTTTCATTTTAGCTTTAAATGAACTTTAAATAAATATTAAATTACTTCACCAATCAGTGCGGATTGAGCAGGCAAGCTAGTTTACATTTATATTATTATATACCATTTTCACCTTAATTTAACCTTTTTGGGATAGGGGGCGGCATTTTCACTTCTGGATGAATAGCGTGCCCAGAGTGAACTGCCTCTACTCTGTCCCAGATGCTAATATATGCATATTATTATTAGTATTGGATCGAAAACACTCTGAAGTTTCTAAAACTGTTTGAATGATGTCTGTGAGTATAACAGCACATATGGCAGGTGAAAACCTGAGAAAAATCCAACTAGGAAGTGGGACATCTGAGGTTTGTAGTTTTTCAAAGCTTGGCTGACCGAATACACATTGAGATATGGATGAGGTTGCACTTCCTAGGGCTTCCACTAGATGTCAACCGTCTTTAGAAACTAGTTTGAGGATTCTACTATAAAGGAGGGGCTCATGATACCTCTGAGTCAGTGGTCTGGCAGAGAGCTTTGGTCTCATGACGCGCGCTCCCGACTGGATTAAGTGCTCGCACCTCATGAAGATGGATTACTGGGCTGAACACGATACCAACAAGTGGCTATTTGGACATACAGTGGGGCATAAAGTATTTAGTCAGCCACCAATTGTGCAAGTTCTCCCACTTAAAAAGATGAGCGAGGCCTGTAATTTTCATCATAGGTACACTTCAACTATGACAGACAAAATGAGAATTTTTTTCTCCAGAAAATCACATTGTAGGATTTTTAATGTATTTATTTGCAAATTATGGTGGAAAATAAGTATTTGGTCAATAACAAAAGTTTATCTCAATACTTTGTTATATACCCTTTGTTGGCAATGACAGAGGTCAAACGTTTTCTGTAAGTCTTCACAAGGTTTTCACACACTGCTGGTATTTTGGCCCATTCCTCCATGCAGATCTCCTCTAGAGCAGTGATGTTTTGGGGCTGT
The DNA here is from genome assembly GCF_021184085.1 of Oncorhynchus gorbuscha. NCBI lineage: Eukaryota > Metazoa > Chordata > Actinopteri > Salmoniformes > Salmonidae > Oncorhynchus > Oncorhynchus gorbuscha. Next base: position 39,192,439 of record NC_060179.1, read on the forward strand.
TGCTGGGCAACACAGATGTTCAACTCCCTCCAAAGATTCTCTATGGGGTTGAGATCTGGAGACTGGCTAGGCCACTCCAGGACCTTGAAATGCTTCTTACGAAGCCACTCCTTCGTTGCCCGGGCGGTGTGTTTGGGATCATTGTCATGCTGAAAGACCCAGCCATGTTTCATCTTCAATGCCCTTGCTGATGGAAGGTTTTCACTCAAAATCTCACGATACATGGCCCCATTCATTCTTTCCTTTACACGGATCAGTCGTCCTGGTCCCTTTGCAGAATCCCACCTCCCACCGAGGTGCTCTTATTCTCCATGGACTTTAGTGTCCCGCACTTTTTTTGAGTTTGTGCAACAGGATGCAAATTGCTAGAAGGCTAGCTTTTTCAAACTGCCTGTGCACATTGGTTCCTAACTTCCCAGAAAAGTTGCATATCGCAGGGGCTATTTCATGCTAATGCAGTACGTCACAGGATGTTTTTGTGCTGGTCAAGGGCAGGTCTGGAGTGAACGAAGGGCTATATCTGTTCTTGAATGGGGCATGCTTATTTAATATGGTGAGGAAAGCACTTTTAAAGAATAACCAGGCATCCTCTACTGACGTAATGAGGTCAATATGCTTCCAGGTCGATTAGAAAGGCCTGCTTACTGAAGTGTTTTAGGGAGCGTTTGACAGTGATGAGGGGTGATTGTTTGACCGCGGACCCATTACGGACGTCAGTTAATTCACATATGGTGTCCAGGACACAGTTAGGGGCTGAGGGGTGGTCTATAACAAGCGGCAACAGTGAGAGTTATTTCTGTAAAGGTGGGTTTTTAAATGTAAAAGCTTGAACTGTTTGGGTACAGACCTGGATAGCATGACATACCTCTGCAGGCTGTCGCTGCAGTAGATTGCAACTCCACCCCCTTTGGCAGTTCTATCTTGGTGGAAAATGTTGTAATTGGGGATGGAAATGTCAGAATTTTTGGTTGCCTTAGCCAGGATTCAGACATGACTAGGACATCAGGTTTAGCAGAGTGTGCAGTGTATAAAACAAACTTAGGGAGGAGGCTTCTGATGTTAACATGCATGAAACCAAGGCTTTTGCGGTTACAGAAGTCAACAAATGATAGTGCCAGGGGAATAGGAGTGGAACTAGAGGCAACAGGGCCTGGATTAACCTTTACATCACCAGAGTAACAGAGGAGGAGTAGGATAAGGGTACGACTCAAGGATATAAGAACTGGTCGTCTAGTGCATCACATGCGTGATGAACAGACAAGTGTAGCCTATGTGTAACGATGTGAAACGGCTAGCTTAGTTAGCGGTGAGCGATGGGTAACGATGCTTCGAGGGTGACTGTTGTTGATGTGTGCAGAAGGTCCCTGGTTCGCGCCCGGGTATGGGCGAGGGGACGGTTTAAAATTATACTGTTACATTGATGCTGTTGACCCGGATTACTGGTTGCTGCGGAAAAAAGGAGGAAGGTCAAAAGGGGTGAGTGTAACGGATGTGAAACGGCTAGCTTAGTTAGCGGTGTGCGCTAAATAGCGTTTCAATCGGTTACGTCACTTGCTCTGAGACCTTGAAGTAGTAGTTCCCCTTGCTCTGCAAGGGCCGCGGCTTTTGTGGAGCGATGGGTAACGATGCTTCGTGGGTGACTGTTGTTGATGTGTGCAGAAGGTCCCTGGTTCGCACCCGGGTATGGGCGAGGGGACGGATGTTACATATGGCAGAAGTGTGAAGCCTGAAGAGCAGGCTTGAAGCACTAGGCATCTTGTTATGACATTGCATTATCTCAATTGGGTCCACAGAATTATACCTAGGAGGAGCAGCTTCTATGAAGGGACTTTGAATGTCCTTTTGAGCTAGCTAACAACTTGTGTGTGCAGAGCGTCACCAGAATTAAAAACATGTTTAACCTTTTTTTTTGTAATGAATATATCCAATTTGAAACGTGATAACTAGGCCTATAGTAATCCTTAACTTCTTACGACTGAAATCCCGTTAACGGGATCGATTTGACAACAGCCAGTGGAAGTGCAGGGCGCCAAATCCAAACGTCAAAAATATCATAATTAAAATTCCTCAAACATACAAGTATAATACACCATTTTAAACATACATTTTTTGTTACCACAGTGTCCGATTTCAAAAAGGCAACGAAAGCATACCATGCGATTATGTTAGATCAGCGCCTAGTCACAGAAAAACAGCCATTTTTCCAGCCAAAGAGAGGAGTCACAAAAAGCAGAAATAGAGAAATTAATCATTAAACTTTGATCTTCATCAGATGACACTCACAGGACTTCATGTTACACAATACATGTATGTTTTGTTCGATAAAGGTCATATTTATATCCAAAAATCTCAGTTTACATTGGTGCGTTATGTTCAGTAATGTTTTGCTTACGAAACATCCGGCGATTTTGCAGAGAGCCACATCAATTTACAGAAATACTCACCATAAATGTTGATGAAAATACACGTGTTATACATGGAATTAAAGATATACATCTCCTTAATGCAACCACTGTGTAAGATTTCAAAAAAGCTTTACGAAAAAGCACACCCTGCAGTAATCTGAGAACAGCCCTCAGGCACCAAACAAGCCATACAGATACCCGCCATGTTGTGGAGTCAACAGAAGTCAGAAATAGCATTATAAATATTCACTTTGATCATATTCATCAGAATACACTCCCAGGAATCCCAGTCCCAAAATAAATGTTTGTTTTGTTCCATAAAGTCCATAATTTATGTCCAAATACATCCTTTTTGTTTGCGTTTAGTTCACAAATCCAAATTCATGAGGCGCAGGCACTTAGTCCAGACGAAAAGCAAAAAAGGGTATATTACAGTTCATAGAAACATGTCAAACGGTATATAGAATCAATCTTTAGGATGTTTTTAACATAACTCTTCAATAATGTTTCAACCGGACAATTCCTTTGTCTTTCGAAATGAAAAGGATCATGATTTAGCTCATGGCATTCTGCCAGACCTCTTAGTCAAACAGCTCTTATTCACTCCCCCTTCACAGTAGAAGCCTGAAACAAGGTTCTAAAGACTGTTGACATCTAGTGGAAGGCTTGGGAAGTGCAATCGGACCAAATTTACACTATCTTGGATAGGCAAAGACGTGAATACCTACAAACCTCAGATTTCCCACTTCCTGGTTGGATTTTTTTCTTAGGTTTTTGCCTGCCATATGAGTTCTGTTATACTCAGACACCATTCAAACAGTTTTAGAAACTTCAGTGTTTTCAATCCAAATCTACTAATAATATGCGTATCTTAGCTTCTGGGCCTGAGCAGCAGGCAGTTTACTCTGGGCACCTTATTCATCCAAGCCACTCAATACTGCCCCCCAGCCATAAGAAGTCAAGTAACGTTCAAAAAGTGAATCCATTCTTTTGCTAATAAAAACCTCTCCGATCTTATCACTGTTTTAACATCAGTACAGTACCCTATACTTGGTAAGGGTAGGGAGCCTGCACACACACTGACATATTTTCAGCTTGTGGGACTAGAAATAAATGCTTGGAACGAAAAATAATGTTAACTTATTTCCATGCTTTTAAAATAACCGTTCTGTTCCCGCAACAATATGGATCACTTTCGTTCCAGGTTACATTTCTGTTCCTTGAAAAAATGTTTTCGGTTCTGTTCCCTGAACCGATTCCAACCCCTTAAAACTATAATTTTGATATCATGGATGGTCACTCCTTGCATTCATAGCGCTGTATGAATTTGAGTGAATTCCAGCCAAATCCCATAGCTTTTTACCGAAATGGACAGGGAGAACGCTTTGTTTCAACTGAGGATTTCCCCTTTAATCTATACAGTGTTTGTAAGCTATGTAATTGTAAACAATTGAGTAAAACAAGCTTATATTTTGGGTTCTGATGGGGTATGACAGTTGAACGAACTGTCATACCCCACCATGAGGAATTTATAAGTTGTATTCTTCAGGAATCAATGGCTATATTAAAAGTCCAAAAAGATAAATTCTAATCCCAGGTGCCCCTTGCACAAAGTTGAATGACTCCCTTGCCACGTCACATGCCATTACAATTCCGTTCATGGGTCACAGCACAGATGCTGATGCCTTTGACTGAGGAGATGTGATGTTCTGAACCTGTGCCTTGCACCATCTCCCAGATGACCAGCTGAACGGTGCTTGCGGAGGTGTGGAGGAGAACGGGCACGATGGTGAAGACGAGACTCTCGACGACAAGGAAGCAGAGCCCGTGCCTGTGGACGAGAACCTTTTCACCGGCGAGGACCTGGACGAACTGGATGAGGAACTCAACACACTGGACTTGGATGACTGACAATGATGACTTCTAGTAGAACAGTGCCTCATGGACTATGAATAAGAGATGTCTAAAACAGATTCACAATAAAACATCCTGATGATCACATCTTGTTGCTGCTGCTGTTTCTTCTACCCCTCAGTGGTCCTGATTGTGAAAAGAGTGAAAAGGATTTGAGGGGGTACATCTTGAATTGGGTTCATGTGAAATCACCAGTTCTTTCTGGCGGTCCTGAATCCTGTATATTGATTTTGGGTTCTATCTAATAAACATCCTCCTGACTTGTATTATTAGACCATACCATGACAGATTGTGCAACTCCTTTTGAGCAGGTACAACAGGGACGTAGGATTGTAGTGTAAAAAACTGATTGAATAGCAGATTAAGAGAAATTCCATATTCATGAAATTATTTTACACTTTTGGGATCTACATATATTGAGTTTTACAGAATAAAACCCATGACGTAGAGACCATGAGGAATACATCCTGGGCCCGGTTTCCTGACAGCGATGGAATTGAAGGCTTATGAGTGTTTTTAACGATGCGTCTTTCCTACAAAGACCGACAATGTTACATGCATTTGCCAAACACCACGTAAAGAGAATGTTCGCCAAGTGTGTCGATATTGATAGGAGCGAAAGAAAGGCAAACATTGCTCTTGGGTCAGCTTTTTCCATTCATCTTACCTTAACATTAGAATGATTCCACAATACGGACAATTAATCAGAAAGATCTCACCAAGGAATGCAAATATTGAGGCAGCTTATTCTAATGCTTACCCTATAATACACTAAATAAAGATTTGGCACTTTGCACACATGAAATATTGAGGCATTACAGACATCCTACAATTAACAAAATAGAACATGGTTGGATGAACATGACATTTATAAAGTATTCTGACCCCTTGACTTATTCCACATTCCGTTACGTTACAGCCTTATTCTAAAATGGATTACATTGGTTTTTTTCCCTCAATGACAAAGCATAAACTTTTTGTTTTATTTTAGCAAATGTATTTAACTTATGCCATTTATATAAGTATTCAGACCCTTTACCACTTTGTTGAAGCACCTTTTGCAACGATACAGCCTCGAGTCTTGAGTATGACGCGACAAGTTTGGCACACCTGTATTTGAGGAGTTTCTCCCATTCTCTGAAGATCCTCTCAAGCTGTCAGGTTGGATGGAGAGTGTCGCTGCACAGCTATTTTCAGGTCTCCAGAGATGTTCGATCGGGTTCAAGTCCGGCCTCTGGCTGGGCCACTCAAGGACATTGAGATTTGTCCCGAAGCCACTCCCTCCTTCACCCCAGTCTGAGGTCCTGAGTGCTCTGGAACAGATTTTCATCAATGGTCTCTGTACTTTGCTCTGTTCATCTTCAACCCATTCTTGACTCGTCTCCAAGGCCCTGCCACTGAAAAACATCCCCACCGCATGATGCTACCACCACCATGCTTTTTTTCATTCAGCAAACCTGATTGACCATTCTTTTCATGATTTTGAGCCAGCAGTCTCTGAATGAGCGACTTCCCTCCTTCTTGAAGTCGTGCAATACTGTAGTTGAGATGAACTTCTCTCGCCCTTCAGACACTTCCGAAAGCACTGCGGCTGTCGTAGCAAGTAAAACATTGACGTGCAGAGTGCACTCTGCTTCCGATGATACATCTTCCTCTTTGTGGGGGACTGTCACCCCTTACTATGATGCTAATGGCATTAGTCCAGCAACTGACCCAATGACTGGTGAAACACCTTGCGATATCACAGACAGATATCCTTGTCTCAGTTCGCAGGTACTGAAGAGGTTGCCACACGCGGACACTGTGGTGACTGACAGGCCTCGACATCCACTGAGCATTTTGAAGCACAAACACCAGGAGATTTGGTTGAAAGGTTACAGCCATTCTCATAACAATGTGGCCGCTGACAACTCGTACATGGGGTCCAACCTTTTCCTTGGTGCTTCGGATTCTGAACAGGTTGCAGCCTACCTGGATACTGGTTTCTTTCCCTTGGTATGTGCACTTGTGTAAGCACAAACACACACGTACAACAGAACACTTAGTGAGAATTTATTTCTTGGATCACCTGAAGGGTCCGAACAAAATTCCAGCCTTAAAGTTGAAAAAAAAAAGTTTCTCCACGAGGTCATCCCTGTAGACTGCCTGAAACTGGCTTAGAGCTGTAGATTATCATGTCGTTATCAATTTTTTGATAGTGCCCTAAGCAACACATCTCAATTTAGGAATGCCCTAGATATGACATTAGACAATGCCATGATAGGATCATTTTGCCAAGACCATGAACGTATATAGAATACAGTCCAATTAGATGATTATGGTGTGATAGCTATATTTTGTATACGTTTTTTTTTCATTCCTTTTTGATTAATTTCCCTTGACAAGTTCCCCATACAACCATCACTTAGTGCCACAACACCGCTCATTTGGGAAGAAATGTAATTATGTATTTCATGAGTGTGCGTTTTTAATATCTGCCTAAGTTACTGCCTAGATCCACCAGCCTGGACGACCAGACGACGGGTCCGGAACGTCAATCCCAATCGGCCTGCTCCATTTGCAGAAATCCTACCGGGTTGACCAACAGAGGGGGACTGTAACGACGTTCATCAACCGGACATCCACTGGCTATCCTTGTGGTGGACGACTTCACTTTCAGAGAGCTTACCAAGGGAAACCACCAGAGGGGGGCCGCAATGGCGATCATTAATCATACATCCACTGCCCATCCTTGTGGTAAACTGCTCCACTCTGAGAGCCTACCAAGGTTGACCACCAGAGGGGGACTGCAACGCTGATCCACAACCAGGACTTCACATGGTCATTATTTTTGTCGGTTTGCAACTTGCAGGATAATCACAAGATTGAACCCACCAGAGGGGGACTGTCACGATGTGGCCCTTTTGTGTGTATATTGTGGCTCCCCCCTCTCCCACCACAGGTTTTACAACGGTCATAAATTATTGGTAGAAACTCTCTTCGCAGCCATGGAATATGGAGCGAGAGAGCCTATGGAGAACAAGTACATTTTTCTTGCCCAAAACTCTTAATCCCCCAAATTGGAGAATTAAACAATATTTCTATTTTTGAGAATGTTGGAATTGTCCGGGGGTATTTAAAGAACAATCCTGTTGAATTGGTTTCATTGTGTGACATAAGGAAAGACAGTAGAACAATATATAACTGTGTCTTCGGTTGTGTACACTTCTCAATTATGGGGTTTGAATGTGATGGTTGTATAAAATACATGATTGAATATGAAACTGTGTGAGAAGATGTAATGTGATGCTGGCCTTCTAAACAAGATACTTAGATATAACGTTTACTTCTAGTCAGTGGCCACACCCCCGTGAGGCCAGACATTACATCAGGTGTCATAGAACTGCCCCTTCTTCCACAGAGTATAAAACATCCCTTGACAAAATTCACATTAGACTAGAAAACATGGAGCTGTCACTACATGTTGAAATGGTTAAGCACTACAACTCTACCAAAGGACAAGACCAGAGAACGTAGAGATCATTCCCATGTTGAAATGGCTTAGAAATCTACAAACTAAAGGAACAATTATTCAGACTTCAGCTGTTTAAATACTTTACTCCGGTAAACGCAACCATCCTAAGAACATTTCTGAATGGTACTCTGAAGTATCCATCCTAACAATCTACAACTTTGATCTCTGGTGGACAAACCAGAGGCTCTCTGTTGACTGACTACCCAGCAGATGGACCGGCAATAGCAGAGGGACAACAAAGACACATACTTGTAAATATGTAAATTGCAATTTCAAATGAGCGGCTGTTCATGTTAAAAGTATTAGCAATTTCTATGAGTGTAGTTATCAACTGTATTACAGTACTGAGTTTCCCGCTCTTGAACTGTCCACACCTGTCTTATCAGCTTAGCCTACTAGGGACTTTATTATTTATTTTTTTACCCCCTTTTCTCCCCACTTTCGTGGTATCCAATTGTTAGTAGTTACTATCTTGTCCCATTGCTACAACTCCCGTGCGGGCTCGGGAGAGACAAAGGTCAAAAGCCATGCGTCCTCCGAAACACAACCCAACCAAGCCGCACTGCTTCTTAACACAGTGCACATCCAACCTGGATGCCAATGTGTCGGAGGAAACACTGCACCTGGCGACCTGGTTAGCGTGCACAGGAGTCGCTAGTGCATGATGCTAGTGCATAATTAGTTTCATCACGTAATTAAATTACACACAGATAATTGATTTGATAATATACACACATTTAACAAACTCTACTTTAACAAACGCTACGACACAAGTTTTAAATGCGGCAATAGTTATTCTTGCTTTCATCAACCAATGGTTGCCTGCCACATCGGCTGACAATTTTCTATAACGTGGTTAGCTGATGCGTAAAATACTTTGCGTATTTACTTTGCATTGTAAGATCTGGCATGCGTCCAGCAATTTAAATCAGTTTTTATGTCACGTGCAACCAGAGGAAAAAAACCTCTAGACCACCTTTACTCCACACATAGAGATGCAAACAAAGCTCTCCCCCACCATGGATTACAGGCAACATGGGGCTAAATCAGAATTTCTTGAGATTTAAAAAGGTGTTCCTCAGTTTTCGATTTTAGCAAGAGAAGAACTTACCAGTCCAAAACGATGTCCTCTCCGTCCAAAAAGTGTGTAACATGCGCGGCTCCTTCCAGTATGAATCTTCAATGGTGAATGACCCTCTTTACGCTGGAGTTTACTACATGGGTTGGTCTTCCAACACATAACCATTACATATTGCTGTTTACCTCAGCTCATTGTCTATCGACCAAGCTAGATTTCAAGACGATCAGTGGTCAGTGGGTTAAAATACAGTCAATCAACGAAACAGTGGTCATATCATTGGTGCACAATGATGTCATTACTTGTCTTCAAATCGGCTTCTTTCAGTCAATACGTCCCGTGAAATGACCCATCACGTTTGGTTGTGTTACAAACAACCAGTTGATTGCAATGAAACCAAACATGACTGGATAAGTCACGTTTAGTGTGTGCATTTACATCAAATGTGTTGGCGCAAATTGAATGAGACGGAATTCACGACGCAAGGGGTTCACAAAATGTTTCGTGTTAGGCTATAAAAATGGATTTTCTCAAACAAAACACCATTCATTGTGTAACAATGAGCATTGGGATTGCAAACGGAGGAAGATAAAGGAAGACAAACAGTGGAAGAAACTATTTATTTTATTGCAATTTGTGATTTTGTTACGCCTGTGCTGGTTGAAATAGTTTTTTTTATGGGGCTCTGTCCTCAGATAATCGCATCATATTCTTTCGCAGTAAATCCTTTTTTAAATCTGACAACACAGTTGGATTAGTAAGATTCTAGGCTTTCGAAACGTGAGATACTTGTATTTCCATGAATTTTTAATATGACTATTTATGTAGCGATCACCGTATGTTGTCGAATTTAATCCCGCTAACGGGTTCGGTGCGCAGAGAGGTTAACTAGTTGCAAGGTCTTACTCACATCGGCTATGGAGAGTGTGATCACACAGTCATCCGGAAAAGCTGGTGCTCTCATGCATGGTTCAGTGTCACTTGCCTCGAAGCGAGCATAGAAGGCATTTATCTGGTCTGTTTGGCTCGTGTCACTGGGCAGCTCCGGCTGGGTTTCCATTTGTAATCCGTGCTAGTTTGCAAACCTTGCCACATCCGACGAGCATCAGAGCCCATGTAGTAGGATTTGATCTTAGTCCTGAATGGATGTTTGCTTGTTTGATGGTTCGTCAGAGGATGTTGGTCTCTTTTTCCAAATGTGCGCTGTATAATGCATTATAAAATACACATTAAACACAATATAGAGTACCAGTCAAAAGTTTGGACACACCTACTCATTGAAGGGTTTTTCTTTATTTGTACTACTTTCTACTTTGTAGAATAATAGTGAAGACATCAAAACTATGAAATAGCACATATCATGTAGTAACCAAAAAAAGTGTTAAAACAAATCAAAATATATTTTATGAGATTCTTCAAACGTAGCAACCTTTGCCTTGATGACAGCTTTGTACTATCTTTGTGTTCTCTCAACCAGCATCATGAGGTAGTCACCTGGAATGCATTTCAATTAACAGGTGTGCCTTGTTAAAAGTTCATGGAATTTCTTTCCTTCTTATTGCGTTTGAGTCATCAGTTGTGTTGGACATGGTAGGGGTGGTATACAGAAGATAGAGTTATTTGGTAAAAGATCAAGTCCATATTATGGCAAGAACAGCTCCAATAAGCAAAGAAAAATTACAGTCTATCATTACTTTAAGACATGAAGGTCAGCTAAACATTTCAAGAACTTTGAAAGTTTCTTTAAGTGCAGTCGCAAAAACCATCAAGTGCTATGATGAAACTGGCTCATATGAGGACTGCCACAAGAAAGGAAGACCCAGAGTTACCTCTGCTGCCGAGGATACGTTCATTAGAGTTACCAGCCTCAGAAATTGCATCCCAAATAAGTGCTTCACAGAGTTCAAGTAACAGACACATCTCAATATCAACTGTTCAGAGGAGACTGCGTGAATCAGGCCACCATGGTTGAATTTCTGCAAAGAAACCATTACTAAAGGACACCAATAATAAGAAGAGACTTGCTTAGGCCAAGAAACATGAGCAAGGGACATTAGACCGGTAAAAATCTGTCCATTGGTCTGAAGAGTCTAAAATTGTGATTTTTGGTTTCAACAGCGGTGTCTTTTTGAGACACAGAGTAGGTGAAGGGATGAGCTCCGCATGTGTGGTTCCCACCACGAAGCATGGAGGAGGAGGTGTGATGGTATGGGTATGCTTTGTTTGACACTGTCTGTGATTTATTTGGAATTAGTTTTGCCCATATTTTTAAATCAGCAAGGGATTACCTGTCGGCATTTTCTTCCTACGCCAACTGAGAAACTCAGGTTAGAATAAATTTCACAACTGAAATAAGCAAAACAAAGACAGGGTTTTGGTGCCAAATATTCTAGCACACAAACTCTTTATGGACAAACACTCCAGTCTTATATCCAAATCTGAACAATTATTATGTAAGCTTCAAAGCTGCATTAATGTGATCTTTATCACACCATCTATCAATATTGCTCTCCTAGTGGCATGCGAGGAGATCTGTGGCTAAGGAGTGAATGCAGAAATCTCTGTCTCAGTGTTAACTGAGCTCTTTACCCTTAGCCTCCTCTCTTGTAAATGACGAGGTTTGATGTGAGACAAGCAACTTGTCAAAGGTGGTGGAGACATGTAGGCATTTTCTGCCATGTGGCAGTGACATACCACTGAATATTGGGCCCATTAGGGGCTTATTAGTGGATAAATGACAAGGGAGCTCAGCCATGCGCGGAGATGGACAGAACCAGAGACCACTAATCAAGCCTGTCTGATAGCCTTATGTCAAATTGTTAGCCAACTGGTAACCCATGACAACGGAATGAAAAGTTGCAAGTCAATTTGAGATCAGTGTGCTGTAAACAGCCTTATAACTTGCCTTGTGGTGCTCCAGAAGGAAAAGCGAGGATATGTCTATATAATATGTATTTTTTTTATGTTGTCGTGTTTGAAAGACAATTGTGGAAGCTAGGACTGGTTTCCATCCACACTTGAGTTTGTACTTTCAAATGACCTTTTTTAAGAGGACTCTAATAACCTGAAGAGCTCAATTGGCCCCTTTTGGCTGTACAAAAGCATTGATAGTTGCATCTAAAGCTACATTCTGAAATTCGAAAAACAACAAAATGGTAGCGCTGACATTTTTTCATTTACTGAGGGATAGTGCTCGTTATCCCCTCTCAAATTTATAGACAGTCCTCTAGATGCAAGAACTGATAGTTCATGACATCTCATCCACACGCTGGTTTTAAAAAGGAATACGACCTTTTACTAGGAAATCCATTTACCAAAAAATAAGGGTTCCTCAATGATTCTTTGGAAGGGTGAAGGTTCTATGTGGAACCATAATGATTAAAAAAAACATTGAGTTCTTCAATGGTTCTTTACATTTTGCTCTTTTTGTGGTAATTAAAATGTAGGGGAGTAGGCTTGATACAATATTATGGGGCGTGGTTTGCTTACAGCTCTTTTTGTTCAACCGTAAGTGAGAGCGTCATTCCAGTTTATCTAATGTGTTGTGTTATGGGTGAATATATTATATATGACTATGACCAGTGACAGTGTCTTGTGAAAGAGGCTTTGTGTCAATTGAGAAAGGTCAGTGGTTCTCAATTCTCTCATCAGGGACCTCCAGCTGTTAGTTAACTCACTTGATTCAACTTGTCACTTAACAAAATAAATATTGGAATTTTAGCAATAAAATATATACAGAATAACAAATCCTGTATGGTTATTCAAAAGGATCTACAAAGAACCTTTCAGATTGAAATGTTCTTTATAGAACCATTTTCTATAAAGATTCTATGAAGAAAAATAAAGTGTTCTACGTATATACACCTGTTCTGAAAGGCCCCAGAGTCTGCAACACCACCAAGCAAGAGGCACCACCAAGCAAGCAGCACCATGAAGACCAATGAGCTCTCCAAACAGGTCAGGTACAAAGTTGTGGAGAAGTACAGATCAGAGTTGACTTGTAAAAAAAATATGCAGAATATCCCACAGAGCACCATTAAATCCATGATAAAAAAAATGGAAAGAATATGGCACCACAATAAACCTGCCAAAGGGGCCGCCCACCAAAACTCATGGACCAGGCAAGGAGGGCATTAATCAGAGAGGCAAAGATAACCCTGAAGGAGTTGCAAAGCTCCACCGCGGAGATTGGAGTATCTGTCAATAGGACCACTTTAAGCCATGTACCCCAAAGAGCTGAAAAAAGCCATTGATTAAAGAAACAAATTAGCAAACACGTTTGGCCAAAAGGCATGTGAGAGACTCCCCAAGCATATGGAAGAAGGTGCTCTGGTCAGATAAAATTGAGCTTTTTGTCCATCTACATCAACATGTCCTTGAAGACAAAGGCAGAGACCCTGTCTATGAACCAATCATTGCATGTCCGTCCACCCCTGTCATTCTCTCGCATACCCAAGTACAGGCATGGACCCAGACACACACACGCACAGCTTTAGAGCTGCCAATCATGTTGAGGACAGATCTTTGAGGGAGGTAGGGCATGAAAATAGTAGTTTATAATTATTTCTCTCTCATCTCTTGGTCCATTCATTTCATGGACATGGACTTTCATTATGATTATTACGGTCATGTCACTCGTTATATACTTAGGCTACTGTAACGCGTTCAACCAATTAGCAAGTCAGAAATGTCAGTTTCGTAGTACCGACAAGCACTTGAATGCAGTATTATGCTGGCTTCACATTCTCGTGGGAAATGGCAAAATGGGAAGTTGTAACTCCGACATGATTGTGTTCAAGTGCTTTTGAAGTCTGAACAATTCTTAAACCAATAAGATTGGTCACATAATTTTCTAATTTCCCACTTGTAATTCCTATTTGGAGGTTCATTCAAGTGAAACTTCCCAGTCTAGGTATTCCCGAGAACTCCGATAGTATCTGAACGAGGCATTAGTATGTGTAATAGCGGCCTACATACAGCGGGGCAAAAAAGTATTTAGTCAGCCACCAATTGTGCAAGTTCTCCAAGATGAGAGACCTGTAATTTTCATCATAGGTACACTTCAACTATGACAGACAAAATTAGAAGAAAAAAAAAATCCAGAAAATCACATTGTAGGATTTTTTATGAATTTATTTGCAAATTATGGTGGAAAATAAGTATTTGGTCAATAACAAAAGTTTATCTCAATATTTTGTTATATACCCTTTGTTGGCAATGACAGAGGTCAAACGTTTTCTGTAAGTCTTTACAAGGTTTTCACACACTACTGGTATTTTGGCCCATTCCTCCATGCAGATCTCCTCTAGAGCAGTGATGTTTTGGCTCAACAGCTTCTACACAGCTTGTTAATTAATGCGGTGGGATAAAATTAGATGTTTCTAGGAGGGCTTAAACAAATCTACAGTGAAACAAACATGTACACTTTATACACATATTTATTGTCATTTAGAAAGACCACAGTAACATGACAGAATTTGTGCAAATGCGACGAAATCTGCTAGTGAATATTAAATGTACAACAGTAGTATACGGTAACAAGCAATACGTGTTAAACATGTGGCACAGGCAATCATGACAGCCTCTTTATGAAAGGCCTTTACTTATGGCTAAACAGTTTTCTACACATCTTATTCATTAATGATGTGGGCATACCCAGGATTTACATGCAGGATGGTTGATCTACACATGGAGGGAAAACTTCCGGTGAGCCGGAATCCCCCAGCTGTATGTGGCCTTCTGTGCCGTTTTTTTCGCCGGGGAGGAGTCTGAAAGAAAATAATACATACAAAATAGGTTATTAAATATAAAAATATGTTAGATACATAAAATGTCAAATACATTTCAGGTATAATACGATATATTAACAATACATAGTTAAAATGCTTTTTTGGCGCTGGCTGTTCTGACAAATCGTGGATACCGAGGGCTCTAGACTTTTTTCATCAAGCGTTCCAGATTCTGCAGGGCCGGTCTCGTTGGAGTCTGAAAAAACATTATTTGACATTGTTTTAACAATTTCTATCAAAAGAGGTATGTATAACTAATAAAAGACGTATAATTAATAACAAATGTATAATGGTCTCATACCCGTATCCATAGAGCGCCAGTTCTTGAATCCGTACATTTTCAGCCCTGTAGCCCTTCTTGGGCCAGGGTGATTCTGCGCAATGCACTTGGGCCACAGTTTTGCGTTGGTTGTTGGGGCATGGAATGTGTAGCGAGTGGGTTGAGGTTCCCGGGGGAGTTGTCGTGACGTTTACATTCTCTGTTCTTGGTGTTTGGAAAACCTTTCATACAAAAAGGCATAATACTGTCTGTTTCATCGGTTCCTCCGATGTCGTTCAGAGTCCCTAATGCATCCAAGTCACCCGTTGTGTCAGTTGTCCATCATACCTAAAAGAAAAAAAAAAAATATATATATATATATATATATATATAAAAAATATATATATATTTTCAAAAAAAGGTCGTCCCCCTGTTTAAAACACAAATAACTTGTGTTTAATATCACGGTAATATTCAAACAAAACTTAAAATATATTTTTCACTTACTCAGCTCCAGAAATATCCATTAGGAGGGCTTCACAGACTATGTTATCTGTCCTGGGACTGCTGCCTGGTGTCTTACGAAGTCGTTCAGAGTGCACACTTTTCGTTTTAATATATAAATATTCTTGGGTGTGTGATTAATTATATGGACTTACGCCGAAAATTGTGTGATCGTGAAGGACTACGTAAAGGACAGGGCGCAGTTTGCTTCTGAGAATCTACGTCTAACAGTCGCTTCCCAATCACTTATGTCCGGTTGCTTTCAGGAATATCCATTAGGAGAGATTCACTTATTCACTTCTCTTTTTTAATCCGGGGTGATGGCTGGAAAGGACATTTTCCCATTGTTAAAGAGTGAGATACTGTTTTAAATCCATTGATTTAATACCAAAATATATAGTACACACTTTTTAAAGACATGTTAGAATTAATTACCAAATTGTACTACTATTTAAACATGCATCATTAGTGTTTTTATGTAAAAACATTGGAGGCCTAAAGTTGTACATTATTACAAACTTTATAACATACCATTGTAGGAAAGACTATAAAATAATACATGTTTTTTTCAGACATTACATTTCTTTGTGACAGACAGTGGTGATGGATGGAAAGGACATTTTCCTGTCATTAAAGGGTGAGATATTGTGTATTCTATAATAATTTAAGGTCCATAAATATTTTATGCAAAATAATGAAAGGTTAATGTAGTTCAGATAGAGCACGATCAGCAGGGCGGGCGATCAAGTACAGAACTGTATCAACGGCTTGAATTTCTCACAAAATAATATTATCACTGTATACAATATATTTGTTTATTAGACCTACCAACATATAACACAATATTGAGATACTAAAAAAATGGATATGCAACATGTGGACTGATCTAGACTATGTTGAAATAATCTAAATGAATGCAGCGACCACTTCAAATGAATCTATAGTTTTTAATGACCGTAGACCATTTTGTTTTATAATGGTTACATGTTCACTACACACCCCTGCATTCTATATTATAAAGTAGGCTGTTGGTCTTTCAGGTCCGTTATGTCAATTTGCCTTTATACATCTCATTGACCTACTGTCAACTCCCTCAGTAAACATCTACAATAATCATTAGGCGTACGCGTCAGAGTTATCATACCCCGTGTCGGGGTTTGTACAGAGTTGGTTAAATCCGTTCTTTGCTCCCCACTTACATGGATAATAATCTCCAAGCTGCTCTAAATGATGTTTTTGGTGTCTCTAGGTTCATCTCTAGACTGTCGAATGAGGCCTGTTACAACTTTCTTCAACCTTTAAAGGGAGTTTGTGAAACCACTCAGTCATGGATGTACGTAAAACATATTTAACATGTATTGCAGGTTACAGAAGACTCCTGTTGTACTATGAATCCCCACTCATCCCTGTTAGATCTTGATATGTTGGCTCTCTATGTATGTACATGTTTATAATCCACATAGTGTGAATATTGTTTTCCATAAAGTTAATAACCCCCCTAAACCGAAATATGAAATGACCTCTTCCCCTATCGTTAAAGCGTGAGATACATTTTTAAAACCAGTGATTTAATTCAAAATATTTAGTACATACATTTTAACACGTTATAATTCAAAATGTTTACTATTTCTTACAGATAAAGGGTCCAGTCAGCACTGACCATTATCCGTTTCGAATTCACCAACGCAAAGACGCTTGCCCGCTCCATCAAAACTCCATAAGTTTTCCCTCCATGTGTAGATCAACCGTCCTGCATGTAAATCCTGGGTATGCCCACATCATTAATGAATAAGATGTGTAGAAAACTGTTTAGCCATAAGTAAAGGCCTTTCATAAAGAGGCTGTCATGATTGCCTGTCCCCATGTTTACAGTTTTTTTTCGATTGCTAAATGACAGTGGGCACAACTGGAGTTACATGTGCAAAACTCTAACTACAGTCTGCACTACCAACAGTCACCTGAGCTAAACAGTTCACATCACCTGCAAAACTCATTCCAAGCAACACAACTCTTAACAGATGGCCATACAGCGCCTGCAAAATGGGGGCTGACGTGCATAAAACAACGTCCCCCTGACAGCCCCTAGGGAAACATAGCAGGAGGATGGAGGTAGCCACCATGTCCCTTTGGGTCCTCTCTGAGGAGGGCCTGGAAGCCTCTCCTCCCATTCCAAAACCCAAGGGAGTCTTTGAGGTGCCTTGCTGATGAGACGTTATCCATGTATCTCCCCAGAAAAGCCCTCACCTCTTCGTCCTTAACGTAAAGGGTTGTAAATGTTGACAGTTACAACCCTAAAGTTATTCTTCGCCAGGCTTGTTATTTCATAGTGGCACATCGGCCTCTCACCTCCCACTGCTCCTGCCCTTCTCAGGATATCATTGTGTTTTTCCTCTGTATATAGCGCCACGTCGTATGCTCCCTCCAACGAGTTGCCTTGGAAACAAAACATGTCCTTCACCGTCAGCTTTAGAATCCCCATCAATATTATCCTTCCAAAAGATTCCCGTCCTAAAGGCTCCAACTCCTTTTCCTTCCAAGCAAAACGAATCGTGTTGGCCAGCCCAATCCCAGGGACCGACCGTGTTGATGTATTTAGCACCATCCCCGCAAGGAGAATGGCGCTCGTTCTCTTCTCTTCTCTTCTCTTCCAAAACAAGTAAAAAATAAAAACCAAAGTGAACGAGCCTATCTGGTGAAACTACACAGAGACAGGAACAATCACCCACAAGAGACCTAAAGAATATGGCAGCCTTAAATATGGTTCCCAATCAGAGACAACGATACACCTGCCTCTAATTGAGAACCACTCTAGGCAACCATAGACTTACCTAGAGTACTACTCTAACCACAATCCCATTACTGTACACAACCCCAGACAAAATAAACCACATAAATCCCCATGTCACACCCTGGCCTAACCAAAATAATAATGAAAACACAGAAATACTAAGGCCAGGGCGTGACAAAGGTCCCTCAGTCAGGTATTGAATTTCAAGCAACAAAGACTAGGGATCTTTTCGAAAGCCTCATAAAGAAGGGCAGTGATTGGTAGATGGGTCACAATAACAAATCAGACATTGCATATCTCTTTACACATGGTCAAGTTAATTATTATGGTGGGGATTATGTATTAAATGTTCCTGAGTTGCCAAGTTCAAGTTTGGACTTAAATCTGATTGGAAATCTATTGCAAGACTTTTAAATTGTTGTTTAGAAATGATCCCCAACATATTGACAGAGCTTGAAGAACTATAAAAAATAATAATGGGCTAATTTTGCACAATCCTGGTGTGTTAAGCTCTAAAAGATTTACCCAAGACTCACAGCTGTAATCACTGTTAAAGGTGTTTCCAAGTGGTCTGAATATTTTTGCAAGGCACTGTAACATCCAATACTAAGGTACAGCCAAAACCATATGTATTTGGAGAGTGAAGATAAAATGTGAAATTTGGATCTTAAACTCCAGAATTTAAGATTTTAAATAAAACGTTTCATTTACCATAACTTTAATACACTTTAAGTGAATTTTTCCAAATACTTATTCAAATTGGGGGACTATATACATAAAGTGATTTACTTTCTAAATTGTGAAAAGGTGACCTGTACTATCGCCTCATATGAAACATTTGATTTCAAATCCAAAATGCTGGAGTTTAGAGTCAAATTGTACATTTTAAGTTCACTGT
Organism: Oncorhynchus gorbuscha; assembly: GCF_021184085.1. NCBI lineage: Eukaryota > Metazoa > Chordata > Actinopteri > Salmoniformes > Salmonidae > Oncorhynchus > Oncorhynchus gorbuscha. Next base: position 39,211,588 of record NC_060179.1, read on the forward strand.
CCAAATACATATGGTGTTGTGTACAGTATATCCTCAATTCATTCTAGGAGATTAGTTGAAGTAAACAAATCGAAGAAAGCGAGGGAGGAGTGGTGGAGAAGGAGACTGTGGAAGAACAAGTGGACTGGGGGGAAAGTGCCCTGGTGGAAGAGATGAGGGGTATGGTGGAGGAGCTGGCGGGGGGGTGGTATCTCACCACTGCCGTCATCACCAAAGAAGAGAATGAAGAGGAGGGTGCGATTGGCCGACAGTGAGAGGGAGGGGATGGCCAAGAGAGTGATGGGGGTGGGAGAAACCTCTGGGTTGCTGCTGGTTTCCCCAGGCCCTCAACTTCTGTTGGGTGGGGACACACCTAAAAAGACTCAGGACTGGGTACAGGAGGAGGTGGGGAGTTTTTTGTTTGGGGACTCAGCCTCCCCGATTTTTTTCCAAACCAGCTGCAACACTGGGGAGGGGGAGGATTGTGGGGGTAGACCCAGGGTGCAGGGCACCCCGGAGCCAAACACTATTCCTGCATCCTGGGATGGTGAGATGGAGGAAGAAGGGGGGATGTCGGGAGTACGGATGGTGTTCTCACCGGTAGATATGGAGCAGGGGAGCATCGGGTGAGTCTCCTGTTTTAGTTTTTTTTTCTGTCTGGGTTTAGAATTTGAGTGTATTACATGTTTTTATTTTTTCTTGGGGTCTAATTTTACTTTTGTTAGTTTAAATGTAAGGGGTTTAAGGGATTTTGTTAAGAGGAGGGCGGTTTTTAGTTATTTGGAGGGTGTGGGGTTTGATTCTTGTTTTTTACAGGAGGTTCACCTGAGGGATGGAGGGGATGTTAGTAGGTTTAAGAGGGAGTGGGACAAGAGGGAGTCGGGTTGAGGGGGTGCACTCATCGGGGGTAGGGATTTTGTGTGGGCACAGGGAGGTAAAAGTGGAGGATTCTTTTGTGGTAATGCAGGGGAGGGTTATAGGGGTGGATGTCACGATAAGGGATTGTAAATTTAGATTAGTGGTGGTGTATGGGCCACAGGTGGTGGCAGACAGGAGGGAGATGGTGGACTGTCTGACGCCCCTGTGTGTCACAAATAGGAAATTAGTGATGGGGGGGATTTTAATACAGATTTAGGAAGAGGGGGGGATAGCAGTGCAGGCGCCATTGCCAGGCTAATGGCTTGCCATGGTCTGGTAGATGGTGGTCTGCACACTACTCCGAAAATGGACGGTCCTACATGGCGCAACTCCAGGGGGGTTGAGTGGAGGCTCGACTATATTTTTGTACCCAGGTCTTTGGGTAAGTTGTCTGGGCGGCTGTTGCCTGTTTTCTTTTCGGATCACGACGGGGTGCTCCTGCAGGTGGGGACGCCAGTCTGCCTCTTTGGTAGGGGGTACTGGAAGCTAGATCGGGATGTGCTGGAGGAGCAGGCTTTTGTTGACGGGTTTTATGGTTTCTTTTGGAGGCTTGAGGGCCTCCGGTCCATGTGCGAGGGGGTGTTAGAGTGGTGGGAATTAGTTAAGGTGAGGATTAGGGCTTTTATAATAGGGTATTGCAAGAGGAAAAAAAGGGAGGAGAGGAGGGAGGTGGATCGTATCCAAAGGTTAATTGAACTCGAATACGAGGCAGGCAACCTCGGCAGGTCGTTTGACTGGGAGAGATCCGCAACCCTAAAGGTGCAGCTCAGGGAGTTGCAGGAGCGGAAGGCTCGAACTTTCCTGGAGTGTGCGCATAGTGGCTTTCTAGAACATAATGAGACTTGTTCTGCTATGTTCTTTAAGTTGGTTAGGGCCAGACAGAGTAGGAAGGTAATGCATGGTGTTAGGGAAGAAAATGGTAGTATAGTTAGAGAACCAGAGGATATGGTCAGGGTGACAACTGATCATTTCCAAGGTTTATTTAAGGAAAGGGAAATAGATGTAGAGCAGGGAAATGTGTTTTTAGAACACTTGTCCAGGCAGTTGCTGGAGGACATTAGAGAAGTGATGGAGGCCCAGATCTCACTAGAAGAGGTTGAGAGCGCTCTTAGGAGGATGGGAAAAGGGAAGGTGCCTGGGATGGGCTGCCGGCTGAGTTTTATATCACGTTTTGGGGTATACTTGGACCAGTGGTCCTCGAAGTCTTGAAGGCCATCCTTGAGACGGGGGTCCCGGGGGGATCAATGGCTGTGCTGTCACTTTTATATAAGAAGGGGGAAGTAACAGACCTTGGCAACGGGCGGCCGTTGACCATGCTGTGTGTAGATTACAAGCTACTTGCAAAGGTTTTAGCAGACCGGTTGCGCACAGCCATTCCCTACGTCGTTCATGAGGATCAGACGTGTGGGGTAGAGGGCCGCTCTATTAGATGGAACCTACAGTTAATCAGGGACTCCATCGCTTGGGTTGAAGATAGAGGACTGCTTTTAATGGTAGCAGCGCTAGATCAGGCGAAAGCCTTTGATCGCGTGAATAGATCCTTTTTATTCAGAGTGTTAGGTCGATTAGGATTTGGGGAGAAGTTTATAGGATGGATTCATACATTATATGTCGGAGCGGGGTGCCGAGTTAGTGTAAATAGTCACTTGGGTGATGTTTTTGACCTCTCATCTGGGGTCAGGCAGGGGTGCCCACTCTCGGCTCTCCTCTTCGTTCTGTACATGGAGCCTCTGGGGGCTGCCATTAGGGCAGACACAGGGGTGGAAGGCTTGCTGATCCCTGGAAGTGGTGGGCTGCGTGTTAAGATGACGCAGTACGCCGACAACACTTCCTTGCTGTTGTGCAAGGACTCGTGCCTGACAAGGTCCCTTGCCATCTTTGGGCATTTCACCCGAGCGTCGGGAGCAGTTCTGAACCATGCAAAGTCTTCTGTCAAGTTTTTCGGAAGATGGCGCGGTAGAACGGATGTGCCTGGGGGGTTATCTCTCTGTGAGGGGGCCCTGAGGATTCTCGTATCGCAGTGGTACAGAGGAAGCTAGCAATGTGGAAAGCTAGGTATTTGTCTTTTATGGGTAAAGTCCTGGTCCTAAAGGTGGATGTGTTGCCGTCTCTTTTGTATTTCGCATACATCTACCCATTGCCGGCTTGTCTGAGGAGGCCTCTAGTGAGACTTGTGTTTCAGTTTATGTGGAGTGGCAGGTGCGAGTGGGTCGCCAGGGCACGCATGATCTGTCCCATCGGGGAGGGAGGTAGGGGGGTACCACATTTCCCCCTCAAGCTGGACACAATTTTTGTTTCTTTATTGTTAACGGAGCTTGCTCAGCCAGTGATACACCCGTCGGGTTACCTCCTGCGGGTGTTTTTCTCGTATCAGGCGAGAAAGCATAATGGTGTGGTCTAACACGGGTCCTCGGGCGGAACAGCTGCCGTGGCACTTTGGTCATGCGGCCAAGTGGCTGCGTGCGCACCCTGAGGTTGAAGTTGCCCGAGTAGGTTTAGATCACAGGCACCTGTACGAGGAGGTCAGAAAGGCAGGGAGTCCGGCGCCTGTAGTGGGCATCTCGGAAGTGGTCTGGGAGGGAGTGCAGGCGCGGGGTCTGGACAACAGGCTCAAGGACCTGAATTGGTTGAGCCTTCCTTCATAAGTGTTTGCCGGTACGTTCCATCTTGTACCGGTATAGTTTGGTGCAATCCTCCACCTGTCCATGATCCTCTTGTGGCAGGGAGGAGACTGTGCACCATGTCTTTTGGGACTGTGCCTTTGCCGGAGTAGTAAGGGCTAGGGCACGGGTGTTGTTAGGTTTGGTAAAGGGGGATTTTGTATTGACGTAGGCCAGGTTAGAGAGGGGTGTAGGGAGAGCGAGAGGGACGGATCGGGACAGGTTTCTGCTCTGGCTTCTCATGAGTCTCTTTAAACGGGGGCTGTGGGAAGCAAGGCAGAACATGGTGAAGACAGGGAGAGATTGGGGGGTGGAAGGGATAGTGAGGAGGGTGGAAGGAGATTTGAGGGGGAGGATGAAGAGGGATGAGAGGAAGTGGGGGCAGCATGCTGCTTGGGAGAGGTGGAAGGGGGGTTTAGGGCTGGTTGTCATTTAGATTTGTAAGAGGATAGATTAGGGACGGGGAGATAGGGAAAGGTATTTTGTAGGGTGACGGGGAGGGAAGATGCTCCTGAGGTTTTGTTTGGGGTTTATGTTTAGTTTAATTAAAATACCATTATTTGAGTATGTATGTAAATTATGAGTTGTAAAGAATGAATGGTATTGAAGATAAATTATTTTTATAAAAAAAATATTAAAAAATAGGACTGTTTCGGTTTTTTCACATTTCTTGGTTTTGTAGATTGTTGTATTTTCATCTTTATTAAAGATGGACACACCTAACCACACTGCATTTTGGTCCGCCTCTCTTTCACCAGAGGAAAACCGTTACAACCTTAGATGTTCTACGTATGGGGTACAGCTGTATGGGTAGTTATTCTAAAATAATGTTAACCCCTATTGAGTCCATATAACATATGTGATTTGTTAAACCAAATTTAACTTGTGGACTAACTTAGGCATACCTTTATAAAAAAATCTAAATTTTCTTCCACTTTGACATTAGAGTATTAATTTTGATTTGCTTGTTGACAAAAAAATATAAATTAAATCAATTTCAATCCAACATTGTAACACAATAAAATGTGGTGAAATCCAAGGAGTATGAATACTTTTGCAAGGTACTTTATGTAGTTGAAATATTATATTTGAGAGGAAGGCACTTGACCAACGTCAGATTAGGTTGAACCAAAAATCATCAAACCCTTTTCAAAGGAATAGGTGCAACCCTTGCTCACAATTACATATTGAATCATTTATGATCTATTTCTGCTTAAAAACATGACATTCCTTATGTTTTCTTGTCTTACAGTGGCAAGAAATGGGACGATGACTGGATCAAGGCCGAGGACCGCGTTTCTCCAGTTTAACCTACTTTATGCACAAATGTATTCCTCACTCTCCCTCACATGTATCACTGTCAATCATAAATGTTGTTGATAATTCATTTCATTACAAACTCAAAACATTTAAGTTAAAAATGACCTCAACTGCATTTGAAAACGTTCACACTAGACAAAGGAAAGGCAAACCTTGTTTGGATTGTTTAAATGATATAGAGTACAGTGTTATTTGATAAATTATGAATAGTTTTACATACCCTTTTTTGAATTGATACAGCTTCTTGTTCCCATCCAGACACTGCAAGCATGCTGGGTGAACAGGCTGGGCAGTCAAAGTACTGTATATCACAGACCTGATCAATTTCAGAGCGGCAGTACGTCCACTCGAAGCTCTTTTGAAAAGTGTCCCCACAGATCATTCTGTTCTGGTGAGGGAAAAATACATAAAGAAAATACTGTATATTCAATAACTTACAACAATAGTATAAACAAAACATACTATAATTCACTATGGCTGACTGGATTTGAGTTAAAGTAGGGCCAGTACATAGTATTGACAGCAAAGCAGGTGAAAGTCAATGCAAAAGTAAGACGAGTACTTATGTTGTAAACAGCAGGAAATATTGGATGCAAGAGGGGCACAGATAAGGTGCATGGCAGGACAATGGTGCAGGAGGCTAACACATACTGTAGCAAGAGACCTGAAGTTTAAACATAGTTATAGTACTGGAAATAAAGTTGTTACACAAAGTGTTGTAACATAGTTAACCTGAAGTCATACATTGGTAAAGCTGAGTATAATTGATTGTTACCCTGCCAAAGTAGTCAGTACGTTGCTCCAAAATCCACATAAACGCCGGACGGGACATTCCTGGGGCTGACACTTTCAGCTCCTCAAAAGAGCTGAACAGATCTACATGGTATATGGTGTCACAGTTGACAGTTGCAGGCCAGTACCCATTCTTTATCAGATCTGCCAAGTTTGCTGTCCAGGTGCTAAGACAAGTTGTGCAGGTAAGCACAGGCACTGTGACATTGTAGCGACCTTGAGGAGAAAAATGTAGTCTGAATTAATGTTGTGTTACATTGCATTGCTACATCACTGTTTGGTTCTTGTAGATATTGCACATACCATTTATTCCTATGAGTATTATACGTTTTCCAGGGCCAACATGGATGGTGCTTGTCAGGCAACCACATATCACCTCTGGAACATCCAATGGTAAGAAACAATCAAGGACAATATTTATATACAACAATAAACAAGAATACATTTCAACTTTGATATAACACATTCAGCCACAATTTTTTTTAAACACACCCTGTTCATGAAGTGCATATTTGCCATCACTGTGGAGAGATATGGCTGTAGTTGGAGGAAGGGGGGTGTAGAACCCCTCGATCATGGACTCTCTGTTGTGCAGGGGGAACTTCGCATGTGTAGACATCGCAGTCTTCGCAGTAAAGCTGTTTCGGCAGACAGTCTCTACATCGCAGAATAGCCCTTTTCACATTGCATGACTGACAGATCTTCTGAGAAGCATGCTGTGCAGCCAGCAGAGAACCTACCATCTCAGGCCTGGACTCCCTCCTGTGAGAGTTCCTTCCTCACACTCCAACTGTGTGATGCACAGCAGGATTTGAACACTCAGGGTCTTCTAAGTCAGCTAGGAGAATGTTAATTTCTCTATAAAGTATTGCTTTTTTGAAAACACAAAAATGGGAAAATAGTTCAATTAAGAATATGATACAATTAATCTATTAAAACACACATAGGGCTGTAAGTAGGTGACAGCAAATATATCTCTGCACAATCTATGGTGTGACAAGCCAAAAACCTCAGCTTTGATTCTACAGTAAATTCAATTACATGGCAGACCAAAATGTTGAGTAAAGTCTAAATTGGAATATCAAACAACATAACTTGATCCCATCATCGAATAGAAATTCGGAATGTTCTTAAAACAGCAACAACACACTGAGTACAAAACATTCTCTTTCCCTGACAGACTGACCAGGTGAAAGCTATGATCCCTTATTGATGTCACCTGTTAAATCCACCAGTGTAGATAAAGGGGAGGAGACAAGTTTAAGGAGGATATTTAAGCATTGAGACAATCTAGACATGGATTGTGTATGTGTGCCATTCAGAGGGTGACTGGGCAAGACAAAATATGTAAGTGCCTTTGAAAGGGTTATGGTAGTAGGTGCCAGGTCCAACGGTTTGTGTCAAGATCTGCAATGCTGCTGGGTTTTCCACTATCCACATTTACCCGTGTGTATCAAGAATGGTCCACCACCCAAAGGACATACAGCCAAATTTACACAACTGTGAGAAGCATTTGAGTCAACATGGCCTGTGGAATGTTTTCGACACTTTGTAGAGTCCATGCCCTGACGAATTGAGGCTGTTCTGAGGGCAAAAGGGAGTGCAACTCAATATTAGGAATATTTTGTACACTCAGTGTATTTTGACTACAGAGTAAACTCTCCTCAAAGGCAAATGCCTCCAAGATTTCACAATTACAGACAGTGGTTACAAAAAGAACCACTGTCTGTAATTGTGGATTTGAATGAATTCAACTAAGACTAATTATATAATGTGGAATGGCAGATTGCTTCATATGAAAGGAAATGTGGAGGAAAAAGCTTTGCCAGGATGTTGTTATTGCACTCTGGACAGTGATGCTAAAATGTTGAAATTGTCTCTACACTCCAGCATTTTTATTTGCTTTGTCGAGAAGCTACCTGCAAGTAAGTATTTCATTGGATCATGTTACCATCAGTATCCTGTACATATCCCTAATAAAACTTGCAACTAGACATATAAAGTGCCTTCGTTTCGAAACGGTAAATCAGAAAAGTCTAAAAATACCCTGAAATAGAAGGTGACATTCTGTACTGTAACCTCATATCGCGAAGCGGATCCTGCGTTCTGCCTTTCACCCAGGACAACGGAATGGATCCCAGCCGGCCACCCCCAAAAACGACTTCGAAAAAGGGGAAAACGAAGCGGTCTTCTGGTCAGACTCCGGAGACGGGCACATCGTGCACCACTCCCTAGCATTCTCCTCGCCAATGTCCAGTCTCTTGACAACAAGGTTGATGAAATCCGAGCAAGGGTATTCCAGAGGGACATCAGAGACTAACGTTCTTTGCTTCACGGAAACATGGCTCACTGGAGAGACGCTATCGGAGACGGTGCAGCCAGCTGGTTTCTCCACGCATTGCGCCGACAGAAACAAACATCTTTCTAGAAAGAAGAGGGGCAGGGGCGTATGCTTTATGCTTTACGGGACGTGGTGTGATCATAACAACATACAGGAACTCAAGTCCTTCTGTTCACCTGATTTAGAATTCCTCACAATCAAATGTAGACCGCATTATCTACCAAGGGAATTCTCTTTGATTATAATCACAGCCGTATATATTCCCCCCCAAGCAGACACATCGATGGCTCTGAACTAACTTTATTTGACTCTTTGCAAACTGGAATCCATATATCCGGAGGCTGCATTCATTGTAGCTGGGGATTTTAACAAGGCTAATCTGAAAACAAGACTCCCTAAATCTTATCAGCATATCGATTACGCAACCAGGGCTGGAAAAACCTTGGATCATTGCTATTCCAATTTCCGAGATGCATATAAGGCCCTGCCCCGCCCTCCTTTCGGAAAAGCTGACCACGACTCCATTTTGCTGATCCCTGCCTACAGACAGAAACTAAAACAAGAAGCTCCCGCACTGAGGTCTGTTCAACGCTGGTCCGACCAATCTGATTCCACACTCCAAGACTGCTTCCATCACGTGGACTGGGATATGTTTCGTATTGTGTCAGACGACAACATTGACGAATATGCTGATTCGGTGTGCGAGTTCATTAGAACGTGCGTTGAAGATGTCGTTCCCATAGCAACAATTAAAACATTCCCAAACCAGAAACCATGGATTGATGGCAGCATTCGCGTGAAACTGAAAGCGCGAACCACTGCTTTTAATCAGGGCAAGGTGACTGGAAACATGACCGAATACAAACAGTGTAACTATTCCCTCCGCAAGGCAATCAAACAAGCTAGGCGTCAGTATAGAGACAAAGTAGAATCTCAATTCAACGGCTCAGACACAAGAGGTATGTGGCAGGGTCTACAGTCAATCACTGACTACAAAAGGAAAACCAGCACCGTCACGGACCAGGATGTCTTGCTCCCAGGCAGACTAAATAACTTTTTTGCCCGCTTTGAGGACAATACAGTGCCACTGACACTGCCCGCAACTAAAACATGCGGACTCTCCTTCACCCCAGCCGACGTGAGGAAAACATTTAAATGTGTCAACCCTCGCAAGGCTGCAGGCCCAGACGGCATCCCAGCCGCGCCCTCAGAGCATGCGCAGACCAGCTGGCTGGTGTGTTTATGGACATATTCAATCAATCCCTATTCCAGTCTGTTGGTCCCACATGCTTCAAGAGGGCCACCATTGTTCCTGTTCCCAAGAAAGCTAAGGTAGCTTTGAGAGACTAGTCAAGGACCATATCACTTCCACCTTACCTGACACCCTAGACCCACTCCAATTAGCTTACCGCCCAAATAGGTCCACAGACGATGCAATCTCAACCACACTGCCCTAACTCATCTGGACAAGAGGAATACCTATGTGAGAATGCTGTTCATCGACTACAGCTCGGCATTTAACACCATAGTGCCCTCCAAGCTCGTCATCAAGCTTGAGACCCTGGGTCTCGACCCGCCCTGTGCAACTGGGTACTGGACTTCCTGACGGGCCGCCCCCAGGTGGTGAGGGTAGGCAACAACATATCCACCCCGCTGATCCTCAACACTGGGGCCCCACAAGGGTGCGTTCTGAGCCCTCTCCTGTACTCCCTGTTCACCCACGACTGCGTGGCCACGCACGCCTCCAACTCAAACATAAAGTTTGCGGACGACACAATAGTGGTAGGCTTGATTACCAACAACGACGAGACGGTCTACAGGGAGGAGGTGAGGGCCCTCGGAGTGTGGTGTCAGGAAAATAACCTCACACTCAACGTCAACAAAACTAAGGAGATGATTGTGGACTTCAGGAAACAGCAGAGGGAACACCCCCCTATCCACATCGATGGAACAGTAGTGGAGAGGGTAGTAAGTTTTAAGTTCCTCGGCGTACACATCACAGACAAACTGAATTGGTCCACCCACACAGACAGCATCGTGAAGAAGGCGCACCAGCGCCTCTTCAACCTCAGGAGGCTGAAGAAATTCGGCTTGTCACCAAAAGCACTCACAGACTTCTACAGATGCACAATCAAGAGCATCCTGTCGGGCTGTATCACCGCCTGGTACGGTAACTGCTCTGCCCACAACCGTAAGGCTCTCCAGAGGGTAGTGAGGTCTGCACAACACATCACCGGGGGCAAACTACCTGCCCTCCAGGACACCTACACCACCCGATGTTACAGGAAGGCCATAAAGATCATCAAGGACAACAACCACCCGAGCCACTGCCTTTTCACCCCACTATCACCCAGAAGGCAAGGTCAGTACAGGTGCATCAAAGCTGGGACCGAGAGACTGAAAAACAGCTTCTATCTCAAGGCCATCAGACTGTTAAACAGCCACCACTAACATTGAGTGGCTGCTGCCAACACACTGACTCAACTCCAGTCACTTTAATAATGGGAATTGATGGGAAATGATGTAAAATATATCACTAGCCACTTTAAACAATGCTACCTAATATAATGTTTACATACCCTACATTATTCATCTCATACGTATATACTGTACTCTATATCATCTACTGCATCCTTATATAATACATGTATCACTAGCCACTTTAACTATGCCACTTTGTTTACATACTCATCTCATATGTATATACTGCACTCAATACCATCTACTGTATCTTGCCTATGCTTCATATATCTTTATGTACATATTCTTTATCCCCTTACACTGTGTATAAGACAGTAGTTTTGGAATTGTTAGCTAGATTACTTGTTGGTTATTACTGCATTGTCGGAACTAGAAGCACAAGCATTTCACTACACTCGCATTAACATCTGCTAACCATGTGACAAATAAAATTGGATTTGATTTAAATGATACTGAACCTCTGCAATGATCTGAATGTTGTCTTAATCTTACATGTTTGTAATATTTATCTTCAAGCTGTTTTTATGGTCAATTTGGTCATTTTAGTCCCCCCCAAAATATATAAAAAAATTATGATTTAAATTAAAAAAATATTTTTAAAATTATTTAAATGAAAAAATATATTATTTTTTTTGCTCCCTGGTTAGTACTGCCCTTGTGCCACAGAGCACCTTTTTCCAGGTAGCACTGAGGGGTTTCCAGACTAGCGCTGTGAGCAGAGACATTGACACAGCAGCCAAGATCATTGGCGCTGGAGCTGCCACAGTTGGAGTGGCAGGTTCTGGTGCTGGAATCGGGACTGTGTTCGGCAGCCTTATCATCGGATATGCAAGATAAATATTGACATTAGTAGATATGGTCCCCTACTATATACCCTCAACAATGTGCATCTTTGCTGATTTTTTTCATATGCTTTTTTGACAACAATTGCTATGGCTGCAAGTCTCTCCCACAGCTTTGATTCATGGATCTAACAAACTTGTTTTTCTCCCCAGGAACCCCTCCCTAAAACAGCAGCTTTTCTCTTACGCTATCCTGGGATTTGCCCTATCTGAAGCCATGGGTGTGTTCTGCTTGATGGTTGCTTTCCTGATCCTGTTTGCAATGTAAATATGTCTTCTGCAGATGGTGATCATGATTTTGAAACTACAGCTGTGACGACCTATTTTACTCGAGCAACCAAAATTGTTCCGTGTTGGTCATGAAATTGTACATTTTCCAAGTTTTTGTTGAAGGATGACAAAACAGAAGGCATGTATTGTAAAGATGAAATAATTAAAATTGCATGTATTTCACTATTTAAAATGTGAGTTATTTTGTTTATTTCCTTGCAAAACACTTTCAAAGGAACACCAGATTTTGGATTAAGATGTATTTCTCTATAGTGTGTGCCCTTGAGCTCAAAACAAAGCATATAGTTATGTTAACTGCAGGTTGGTTGCAATCAAGTGAGTTTAAGTAAATTACACTACTTTTGGTTATCATGTGTTTCTTAATTGCAATAAATCAACTTTCACCGGTGTAATACAATTTCCTCTATTGCGGTTCCATGAAGATAAATGGTCATCATGTTTCTGCTTTACATTTATTTTTGGGGCTTTTGGAACTTCCATTTGATGTATGTTAAAGTTGCCCAGAGATGCTGATCTTGGGTCAATTTTGCATTAGGATTGGGGAAGTTGATCTGAGATCTTTATCTAGGGGAACATTTATTCCGACGCCATACATTCCTCTCGATCTTGGAAAATATTTTAGATTTGAGATGAGATGAGATTTAGTTCAACTGTTGGATTGCATATGAATAGACACTTCCAATCTCTTTGTAGTGAGGTAGATCACAAACTTGCATTTTGAGATTATAAACTTCTTGAGCGCTATGTTAATAGCGGTAAGTAAATTTCTCACAGCGGTTAAATCCTGTGCAGAGACATGAGCACTAAGGCTTACTCCCTGTGACACAAGTGCCTGGGCTTTTGAATTGACCCCGTGTAGACGGTGCTATACTGCACCTCTGTAACTCTGCGTTGTGTGTGGTTGATTGAGACTATAAACGTGGACTTTGGAGATCAGGTAGTTTTAATCAAACAGAACTCACTCTCTGCATCCTGCATCTGCATCCAAAAGGAAATAAAACATTTGTAGAGCACGTATGTTCTGAGAATCGTCGCCTCTTTCTACAACATATGCACAATAGGAGGGACTGGGATCATTCGAGGAGCTAGCCATCATTCACACATACAATAGCCTGCTAATACCGTAGCTAGCTATTAACCACATGTTGAATTCAGAATGTTGATATCATCCTAAAAAGTACAATTACATGTTCATCTTAACAATACCATCCACGTATAAGTAACCTCTAAATATACATCATTCTTCATGAACAAAACACTGTGTGTATGACTTTTGTTTCAGTATGATATTTTACATAAAGGAATAACGACAGACACCAATGTCAGGTTCAATAGCCTTGTTTGTGCATTGTACGAATGGCAACAACTGGAGTCCCGGGGAACAGTCCAGCTAGTCGATTACCTATCAACTAGACTCCGTAACATCATCCTTTTCAATAGAAAGTGCAAACATAAAGGCATAACATTAAATTCTTAACAATAGAGGGCAAGTCATAACAATAGAAAAAGCATTACATTTTCTTTTTTACTTCAGTTGTCATCTTCCTTTTTTAATTTCAATTTAATTATTTAAGAACAAATATAGATTTTAATTAACCGAGGGCAAGTTAACAGTCCCTTGCTTACAGAGTAAGCCTGTCCGGTGGCTTGCACAGCCGACCCACCCGTGAGTAAGTATTGGCTCTGACAGGGGTAGGATTAGGGGCACGAGCTGGAGAGCTTGGTGGGGTAGAAGCCTCACCTTCAGTTGGCCCATGTCTCAATTCTGCACCCCTTACCCTTAGGCCTGGACTGTGATCCAGCTCATCTAGGTGAGTGTATGGCGTGTTCTGGTTTGTCTGCTCTGCTACGCGCAGATCCACCCGATTGCGACGATAGAGGGAGCCACCAACATCCACCAGGTAAGAACGTGGTGCAACTCTCTGCAGGCATGTGCCTAGCCTCCAAAGTCCTGTGTGGTCTCCCGGCAGCGGTTTCATCCTTATTGTTTCACCCACCTCCATGTCTGGTAGGTCCCGAGCAGTCGGGTCGTAGAAGCACTTAGCGAGCTGCTTTCTGTGACGCAGTTTGTCCGTGACGCAAACCATGACGCAGGGCTCAAGTAGCTTGTTAGCTACGGGGATGGTAGTCTTCAGACGTCTGGACAGAAGGCGTTGTGCTGAGCTGCTGTCCATGTATTCGATGGGTGTGTTCCTCCACTGTAAGATCGCTTTCCATGGGTCGTTGCTGTCGCTCAAGGCCCTGCTTAACAGGTTTTTTGCAATCTTGACAGCTGATTCTGCCTTGCCATTTGCTTTTGGGTGTCTTGGAGAGGAGGTCACGTGGTCAAACTCCCATTCTGAGGCGAAACGCTTGAACTGTGCAGTGAATTGTGGGCCATTGTCCGTGATTACCTTGTCAGGCTGACCTTGCCTTGCAAACTGCGCCTTGCAGCGCTTTATGACCGTCTCATTTTACATTTACATTTAAGTCATTTAGCAGACGCTCTTATCCAGAGCAACTTACAAATTGGTGCATTCACCTTATGACATCCAGTGGAACAGTCACTTTACAATAGTGCATCTAAATCTTAAAGGGGGGGGATACTTATCCTATCCTAGGTATTCCTTAAAGAGGTGGGGTTTCAGGTGTCTCCGGAAGGTGGTGATTGGCAACAAGTCAGGGAGCAGTTCAATTTCCCAAAAGTCAGAGTAGTGATCAACGATGAGAAGATAGTCCTTTTATCTGTGGCTGAATAAGTCCATGCTGACGATTTGCCAGGCCCTTGTGGGCCTGTTCGTGGGCAGTTCGTGTGACATCATGGTTTCCTTTTGCTGTTCATGAGCGTACTCGTTGCATGTGGTACAGTTGCTGACAAAGTCTTTAATTTCTGCTTGCATGTTTGGCCAGTATAATGTTTCACGAGCCTGGCAGTAGCATGCATCACCTCCAACATGACTGGAGTGTATGCGGGTAAGCATCTCTGGACGTAGTGATTTGGGAATAATGACCTTCTGACCTCTGAACAAGATGCCATTTTGCACGCTGATCTCATCTCGAAAGGTCCAGTATTCTCTCACTGTGAAAGGTGTCTCCTCTTTCAGGTATGGCCAACCTGCGAGAGCCATGGACTTCAGTGACTGTAGGCATTCGTCCTTGTCAGTGTGTTGCCTTATTTGGGCTAGGCGGTGATCTGTGACGTTTAAGTAGTCTGCCTGATTGATCTGTTGAACATCTTGTTGTTCCTGCTGTAGCGAACAGATGGCCTGCCGCTGATAGACAGTGCCTCTGCCTGTACATTGTGTTGTTGCCCTGCTCAGTGTGTCGCTGATGTACATCTCTGGTTCTGGCTTGTAAATGGCCTTCAGGCTGTAGTTTTGCAGAGTCAGGAGCATGCTTTGAAGCCTCTTGGGCGCGTTGAGGAGAGGTTTACTGAATATGGCAATGAGTGGTTTGTGGTCAGTTTCAGCGATGACCAGGTCTCGCCCATATAAGTAGTGATGGAATCGTTGGCAGGAGAAGACGATGCTGAGGCACTCTTTCTCAATTTGTGCATAGTTTTGTTCGGTGGGGGTGAGCGCTCTCGAGGCAAACGCAACGGGCTGGCCTTCCTGCATAAGGCAGCATCCAAGTCCCCTTTGGCTGGAGTCGCTCTGGATTGTGACAGGCTTCATGACGTCGTAGTAGCGCAACACTGGCATGGATGAAGCCAGAGATTTAATCTCCTGCACTGCGGCCTCGTGCTTGGGTAGCCAGTGCCATGGTGTGTCTTTGTCCAGCAACCGGCGCAGAGGCTCACAGACTGCTGATAGGTGTGGCATGAACTTTGCAAGATAGTTTGCAAAGCCGATGAGACGCTGTACTCCTTTTGCATCAGACGGGTTTGGCATGTCGAGGAACGCTCTGACCTTGTCTGGGTCCGGCTTCAGGCCTTTTGCCGAGAGAATGTGGCCATGGAAGTGGACGTCTTTCACCTTGAACTGCAGCTTCTTCAGGCCAAGGCGAAGCTTAACTGATCGGCAGCGCTCCATCAGTGCCAGGAGCTTCACATCGTGGTCGCGTACTGCTTCTTCGTCTGTGTCACCACAGCCTACGATCAGGACATCATCTGCGATGGGTTCAATGCCCTTGAGCCCAGCCAGTAACTCGTGCTGCTTACGTTGGTATATCTCAGGCGCCACCGAGACACCAAACGGGAGCTTGAGCCAGCGTTTCCGACCCCAGGGGGTCCAGAAGGTAGTCATGAGGCTGCTTTCTTCATCCAGCTTGCATTGAAGGAATGCATCTCGGGCATCCACCAAGGTGAAAATCCTGGCCTTGGGAAGCTTATAGAGGACATCCTCTAGTGTCGGCATGATGTAGTGGGATCGTTTCAGTGCTTGGTTCAGATGCTTTGGGTCGATGCAGACCCTCAGCTTCTCTGTTTTTTTCACTATGACCATATTGCTGATCCAGTCAGTTGGTTCAGTCACAGATGTCATGTGGCCATCGGCCTCATGCTTGTCCAGCTAGGCCTTCACAGCCACTTTCATTGCAATGGGCACATTGCGAGGAGCACACTGGACTGGAGTGATGCTCTCATCCACTTCAAAGTGTACCTCCCCAGGCACAGATTCAACGGGCATGTTGAATACATCGTCATATCTGCTAAGTAGTTGTTCTTTGGACAGTGGTTCATGCTGGACATGATCCACAATGTGCAGGTCATTTGGTACAGTGAACTGCATCAGTCCCAGGCGTTCGCATGTAGAGCCTGAGAGGAGAGGATGTTGACTGGTTTTTACAATCTCAAACTCCAGCTTGTGTTTGCGTCCACGAATAACACATTCGGTCTCAAAGGTGCCCATAGAGCTCATTAGCTCCCCTGAGTAGAGCTTTAGTCTAGTATCGCTGGGCAATAGATGTGTGTCAGGTGCCAGATTGATTTTGTCTTTGTAGCTCATTACGTTGCATGTAGCACCAGAATCCAGTTGACATTGTTGTTGCTTGTTGTGTAATCGTAGTGTCACAAACCATTTCTTCCCTCTTGAGTGTACAGCCCCAATGGATTCATGCATGTAAATGTCACTTTCACTTTTCAGCTCTGAACATTGAATGACATCATCAACACAGTGAATCTTGCCCTCACTCACCCTTCTTTTGCTTTTGAGACACACTTTTGCAAAATGATTATTAGTTCCACAAGCTCTGCATGGTTTTCCGTAGGCAGGGCAGTGCTCTTTGCCACGTGTGTGTATTCCCACAGTATTTACATGCTACGGGGTTCTCTGTGTTCACCGTTCGTGGTGAATTGCTCTGCCTCGATTGGTTTAGTCTGAATGTCTGCCTAGCAACAGCGTGAACGGTATCAACGTCGGAGCGTGGGATTTCGATTTCCATTGCTCTCATTCTCATGTCAGTGGCTTCAGCAGTGCGGCACATTTCAATGGCAGTTACTAATGTTAAGTCTCTCTCTCTCAGTAGACGCCGGCGTGTATCCTCATTTGCAATTCCCAGCACTATTTTGTCACGAATCAATTCATCTTTCAATCCCCCGTATTCACAAGTGGCGGATTTCTCTCTCAAACGGGTTAAAAAGTTGTGTACTGACTCACCCTCTTCCTGTTTACAGCTTCCGAAAACGAACCGCTCATAAATTACGTTTCTGGCGGGTTTGAAGTAATTCTCCAATGCATCCAATATAGCCTTTGCATCACACTGTTGACGTGTTGTGAGGGTGAGATTGTGCCGGTAGATATGCCTGCATTCGCTGCCCATTAAACTCCTCAGAGTTGCCGCTTGTACCTCGTTGGGTTTCTCATGTAGACCGGTCGCCAGCGCATAGTCCTCGAATTCATCCCTGAAGTTGTCCCAATTAGTATTCCAGTCCCCTGTGAGAACCATGGGATTTGGTGGCGGAATGTTCGCTGCCATAGCAATGGAATATGAGATTTCTTTGCCTTCAGTCATCGACGTAGGTAGTGATGCTAGCTAGGCAGCTAACAACGAGTTGATCAGTGTTGTGAGTAGGAAACGGCGTGTGTTCGCATATGGAACGTAACTGCGCCTATACTGTACTTAGCTACAAAAATAACAAACGTGTGTTTTCCGAGCCACTTCTGATACCATGTTTCAGTATGATATGTTACATAAAGGAATAACGACAGACACCAATGTCAGGTTCAATAGCCTTGTTTGTGCATTGTATGAATGGCAACAACTGGAGTCCCGGGGAACAGTCCGGCTAGTCGATTACCTATCAACTAGACTCCGTAACAACTTTGTACTTAAAATAATCAAACTTTTCTGAAGACAGAAAAAGCGTGCCTACCTCTCTCAGTGCATCAAAATGATTTGAGCAAGCAGGGCAAAACGTAAGTACACACTCCCCTTCTCCCAGGATGCAGGCATGCATAACAAATCAACACAACATATTAATATACGAACCTGGTGAAATTCACATAGTACTTTAACAACTGTTACACCCGCATTATCGCTTGCATTGCTTTGTAGTACTGGGATAGCCTTTGTTGGAGCATACCTGTTAGCTTTGGCTTGGCACAAAGGAGGATGCTGTAAGGGAAGACAGGGAAGGGGGGATTAATGCAACTGGCTGTATGTGAGTGGACGGTGAGCTGTGCTGATAAATGGCTTTGGACCTGTCTGATCAATTCCCCCCCACCTGGCTATGAACATTATTCTTCAACCGCTCAACCGCTCAGCCCAAACTAGCTGCTTCGGCTCCCATCCTGATTTTTACTGTTTTTGTTTAATTACTTATATGCTTTGTATGTATTTCAGTTCTTAGCTGCCAACTACAGCCTACATGTGTAATAAAACGACTGCTATTATGGTATTATGGTACAAGGCCTGGGCTTTATCTGGCTATCCTGCTCATGATCCTACAAGATCGAGTTGGTAGCACACACCTTCCATAGGTATTTTGCATTTCTGTTAATCTTCCTGGGGTCCAGCAAAATGAAGGCAGTTATACCACTTTTTTTAAACATTACAATGCACACAACAGATTTCACGACATTTTAAGTGTGTGCACCTCAGCCCTCTACTCTACCACATATCTACAACACAAAATCAATGTTTACGTGTGTATGACCGGTGGCACAGGAAGTAGTGCTCTTGACTCCGCATTGCAGGATCTATGATTCGATAGCTCAAACATTGCCTGTACTAGGCAACATTGCACGCATTAGGCTTATGGATCCTCTCCTTCTCACATGGTGAAATTAACTGGATTGCTGCTGATGGTCCATGCTTTCTGGGATCCTTGGGACTTCCCAACTCTGACGTTACTCCGTTGAAGTTGAAATTTAAAATGGGTAGGGACATCCTAAGGATCCCAGATAGAACTAACCCTGCCCCATCCTATATTCTGAGCAGCGTCACATGGTAACCATGGTAACACTCTGGCCTACAATTGAGTGCGATGGTCACGTGATATCACAAGATGGCGACTTCGTTATAGATGGATACGGTGATGTGGTGTAAGTACAATGTGTTGGGCTCAACTATATTGTCTATATGCATCGGATAGAGTACATATTGGCTTTATCCCCAATGCAGATACATTAATGTTTGCATCTACGCCTGTTCGCGATCTTTGTATTTGTTTATTTTTGCCATGAAGTCGGCGGCTCGAGCGTAGCGGTGACTCACAGTGTGAGCATACGCGTTAACGTTAAGTAGTTAACGCTAGCTAGCCTGGACTGGCTCTGTTATTGTAGTAGAAACTGTTTATACAGTTTAACATTTTCTTGTTGCTATATGTTTTCTCGCAAATTAATATGTATTCACTGTATTCCCATTATCAGCTTTCTAAACTGCGGTGGAAATTGTCAACTATTGGGCATCAGTTAAAGCACCAAGAATGGCTCTAAATGTCTTTGGTAAGTTAAGCTAACAAACTGTTCGCTTCTGTCAGTTTGATACATTTCTAGTTCCAATACCAGCTCTAACGTCATATTCCAAGTAATGCATGTGACAGATGTTGGCTAGCTAACTAACAGTTTAGTCTAGTCATTATTAGCGTTACAGCCTTTTAGGTCATGTCAAAACCTCTTGATCACCAGAGGGCATCACAAGGTGTTGAATGACACACTTTGTCAGCTTGTCTGTGATGATTGGCAAAGGACCCTTTTCAAGAGCTGGAATAGTAGACTACAGGCTATAGCCGTGTTGTTGTTGTTGCATCAAACAAAAAATATTGGCAATTTAGCAACAATGATAGGGGGATGCTATACAGGGGTAGGCATCGACATGTCTGTCACTTTTGGTCCGAACTGGGAAAGAGAGAAAATGCATAAATAAGTTAGGGGACAGGAAATGTATTGCATTTCAAGTTTAAGATAGAGCTGACATCCAGGCTGTGGGGGAAACGGGAAGCTCTGTGCTTCCGACAGATCCAGTGTATTCTGTTGGAACACGCATGCCATAGTCCTTTCAGGATGTGGGTTGTGGTTAAAAGCACAGTCTGCAGCAGTCTGTAGTGCATTCGTTTTTTGAAGGTCAGAACATCCTTGAAGTAGCCTAATTCAAATCTTTGGCAGTAGTAAGTAGTAGCTATCTTCTGAAGGTATCCTAGGCAATGGTATTTACCCAAACTGCATGTGCTACGGTAGTGGTACGGTTTAGTATAGAACAGTGGTCATGTTTTGTAAGGATGTGTTGCTATGAGTGGAGACAGAGTGACCATATCAACAATGCCAGACGTGTTAGAAGAGTTTTGTGTTCTGCCTCTTTTTTGTGTTTATGCTTCCTACACTGCTATGTGGCTGAGGCATTAAAGGAGAGCATAACTGTCTCTTGAACTCTGCTCTATGAGTTAAATGACAACAAAATGGTGCATTATTGCCAGTCCACCACCAACATGGATGGATGTGTGGAGGCAAGATACTGCGTCTTGGGGCCAGCTGCACCTCCTTTTTAGCAAGATGAGGTGCGCTAAAAAAAGTGTAATATGAAAAGTCAATTCCATGCCCCCATAAAACAGTTTGGTTTGGCACCATGATGTATAAATGTTTTAATGTTATGCATGCTCTTACTTCTCTTGTACAATAAGTGTAAGCTAATATTAATGCTAGATTTATTGTGAATGTGCATAAAATCCACTGCATTAGTTTGGTATTGTTGATTAGGCTAGTCTCAAAGAATCTTGCGTGTAGCCTAAAATGAGTAACCTATATTATTCTCAAAGGCAATTCAGATGTGCTGAAGGCCCGCTAAGTGTAATAACATTTTTTGTAAAAAATATGATGTCTGTGTTACTGAATCTGTTCACTTGCTGTCGATGTAGCAAATCAAATTTGTCAGGGTGGCTTAATCAGCACAGTTTAAGTGCAGTGTGATACAATGGCCACCTGGAGGCACTGTAAATAAGGAAACAAAGATTTTTGTGAGTCTGTCAATGTTGATTTAACAAAAAAAGAATAATTATATATATATATATTATGTTCTTCCTTCCTCAGACCATGATGAATACAGACCACCAGTGTGGAAATCTTACCGTGAGTGTAAATGTATTCTAATGATTAAAATATTGTAGGGAGCACTGTAATCATGATGTTTTACTGACTGTGTTCTGTTTTTACACCAGTGTATCAGCTCCAGCAGGAGGCACCACATCCACGGCGATTGACCTGCACCTGTGAGGTAAGCAAACAGATAGAGAATAGAGACAAATTTCAGCTATTCGTAATAGATTCTCAACCTTAATATAATATTACTAAAAAAATGCTTCCAATATGACAATTTTATATGAACTGAAAACAATTTACTGCACCACTTGATGAACTGTGACAATATACCGTAATTTCCGGACTATAAGCCGCTACTTTATTCCCACACTTTGAACCTCGCGGTTTATACAATGACGCGGCTAATTTATGGATGCCAGTACATTTGGTAGAGCATGGCGCTTGTAACGCCAGGGTAGTGGTTTCGATCCCCGGGACCACCCATACGTAGAATGTATGCACACATGACTGTAAGTCGCTTTGGATAAAAGCGTCTGCTAAATGGCATATATTATTATTATTATTATTATTACATTCATGCAGCGAACAACCCGTTTCATCTCATCCCAAAGATGCTCTATTGGGTTGAGGTCTGTGGAGTGCGCTGGCTACTCAAATAAACTGAACATGCTGTCATGTTCTAGGCAATTTTTTTTACTCCTCAATTATCCAGTGTTGGTGATCGGGTGCCCACGAGCTGCTTCTCTTATTTTTAGCTGATAGGATTGGAACACTGTTCACACCCCTCTTGTTGAGGAGGGTAAAATGTTGCAATTTTAACCTAATTTCGTGCAATTCAACACATTTTGCATGGGGCAGAGATTTTTTGTTGTTGCTGTTTTTTAAAGCAAATTTTCTGTAATTCTATGGGTTCTTCCACACCTTTTGGGTGTAAGGTAAGCCCGGTACGTATTGACCCCGTTATGGATCCGGTCCACAGTCCGCCAGTTGATTATGGAGGTCCGAGATAGACATTGTCATGCTTGAAAAACTTGGGAGGGTGGCAGTTTGGCCGGCAGCGAAGATCATACCACGCTCAAAGTTGCTTAGGTCACTAGTTTTGCCCATTCTAATGTTCAATCAAACAGTAACTGGATGCTTGTCTGCCTACTTTATATAGCAAGCCACAGCCATGTGACTCACTGTCTGTAGGAGCGATCCATTTTCATGACCTGGGTGGTGTACCTAATAAACTGTTTGAGTGTTTTTATGTTTGTCATTTAGCAGACTCTTATCCAGAGTGACTTACAGTTATAGCTCATATTTAGGAAGTTTCAGAATCGCAGAACTAAATCGTATGTAATTGTGGCAGATGCTCAAATGTTCTAGGAGGAGATTAAGGGCTTGGCGTATTTAAAGTTATATCTGTATGGATTCACATACCAGTATAGATTTTTACAATACTGTCTATAATGGTATTTTAAAGGTGCAATATGCAGAAATCGCTCCACCATTTCCTGGTTGCTAAAATTCGAATACTTCTCCTATTTTCAATTTGTATGACAAAACAAGCGGCCATTGTACATCTAAACCGCTGTGAAATACAGTATTTGCCATAACCAAAAATATTGTTTTGAAGATGGTGTGAAAGACACAAAAACTCAACTTAAAAACATGAAGCATAGAAATAGTGTACCGAGAACAGAAATGGCGCGGGAGACGAAGGCAGACGTTTTACATGTCCCCAACCGATTGTGTTTTTTTGTTTGTTTATTTGCCTTGTTTGTAACTAATTTTTAAAACTTATTTTGTACATAATGTTGCCACTACCGTCTCTTATGACCGAAAATAACTTCTAGACATCAGGACTGCGAATACTCACCGCGGACTAGCAGAATCCCTTTTTCCCTTTCACAAGTCTGACGAGCTCGATGCGAAGGATATACTGCTTTCTCGGGAGGCCCTGATCCCCATGATTTGCGGAGAAAAAGGGGCTGAAGGGCAGGCTGCCTTCTGAGAATTCGTAGGCGATCGAATAAACCACTTGCAAACGTGCAATCTTTGGGGAATAAAATCAATGACCTACGCGTAAGATTAAACTACTAATGGGACATTTAAAACTTACTTATGCTTCACGGAGTCGTGGCTGAACGACGACACTTAACATACAGCTAGCTGGCTGGTTATACGCTGTATCAGCAGGATAGAACAGTGCCGTCTAGTAAGACGAGGGGCAGCGGACTATGTAAATAACAGCTGGTGCACGATATCTAAGGAAGTTTCGAGCTATTGCTCGCCTGAGGTGTAGTATCTCATGATAAGCTGTAGACCACACTACCTACCTAGAGAGTTTCTGTATATTTCGTATCTGTTTTACATGCCATCACAGTCAGAGGCTGGCACTAAGACAGCTTTGAATGAGCAGTATTCCGCCATAAGCAAACGCACACCCAGAGTCGGCACTACTAGTAGCCTGGGACTTCAATGCAGGGAAACTGAAATCCGTGTTTACCAAATTTCTGTCAGCATGTTAAATGTGCAACCAGAGGAAAACAAATTCTGGACCACCTCTACTCCACACACAGAGACGCATGCAAAGCTCTCCCTCGCCCTCCATTTGGCAAATCTGATTCTTGCTTACAAGTAACAATTAAAGCGTGAAGCACCAGTGACTAGATCAATTAAAAAGTGGTGAGATGAAGCCGATGCTAAGCTACAGGACTGTTTTGCTAGCACAGACTGGAATATGTTCCGGGATTCTTCCAATGGCATTGAGGAGTACACCACATCAGTCGTTGGCTTCATTGGTAAGTGCATCAATGACGTCGACATCTCAGTGACCATATGTACCCCAACCAGAAGCCATGGATTACAGGCAGCATCTGCACTGAGCTAAAGGGTAGAGCTGCCTCTTTCAAGGAGTGGGACTCCAACCTGGAAGCTTATAAGAAATCCAGCTATGCCCTCCGACGAACCATCAAACTGGTAAAGCGTCAATACAGGACAAATATCGAGTTGTACTACACCTGCTCTGACTCTCGTCGGATGTGGCAGGGCTTGCAAACCATTACAGACTACAAAGGGAAGCACAGCCACGAGCTGCCCAGTGACACGAGCCTACCAGATGAGCTAATCTACTTCTATGCTCGTTTCGAGGCAAATAACACTGAAACATGCATGGGAGCACCAGCTGTTCCAAGAGACGGTGTAATCACGCTCTCTTCAGCCTATGTGAGTAAGACCTGTTAAACAGGTCAACATTCACAAGGCCCCAGGGCCAGACGGATAACCAAGACGTGTACTGCGACCATGCGCTGACCAACCTGCAAGTGTCTTCGCTGACATTTTCAATCTCTCCCTGTCCGAGTAATACCAACATGTTTTAAGCAGATCACCATAGTGCCTACGCCAAATTAAAAACACTGGAATTGTAGATTTGCAGTAGGTGAATGTGCAAAGTAGAAATACTGGGGTGCAAGGGAGCTAAATAAATAACAGTTACCTCCTCCCCATACAGTTGGGCTATGTGCAGTGATCTGTGAGCTGCTCAGACAGCTGGTGAGGGAGATGAGTGCTTCCAGTTTCAGAGATTTTTGTAGGTCGTTCCAGTCATTGGCAGCAGAGAACTGGAAGGAGAGGCGGCCAAAGGAGGAATTGGCCCTGGGGGTGACCAGAGAAAATGGTGGGTGCTGCAATGGTGACCAGCGAGCTGAGATAAGGCGGGACTGCAGAAGTCAGGGCATTCTTATTTCTTGCCCTTTGCAGAGCAGCACAGAGCTGTCGAGCATAGCTGTTGTGAAGGTAGTGAGTTTGTGTTTATACAGGACCTCCTGCCCCAAGCTACCGTCAAACATTCATGTCAATGGGGAGCTATATGGTGCCCTCTGCATTGTTACAAAATTTGAAAGGCGCACAGCGATGCTAAAGAGATCAATTTGGCCTATGTATGCATAAATTGGTTTTTAGTTCCTTCTACACTGACACAAACAGTATCCCGCAGACACTAACACACACCGTTGTTCTCAGCCATATTTGTCTTGAACACTTTGGCCTTTACTATTATTAGATAAAGAAGCCCAGATGGGATGATTTCTAAATAATTGAATTGCATGTGTATTATTTGGAATTGAAGGGGCTCAGTCACACAGGCCATTCTCTCAGTGACACAATTGTGCCATGACCCTCTATTGACATTCTGAGGAGATGGGGAGCCCATTTGCATGAATTGTATCTCAGAAGCCAGTTTACTGGGTTTGGAGTGGGGGTTAATTATAAATAATTCAGTCTGAACAGTAGCTTTAGAATATAAAGTTGAGAGAGTGTTGATTTTAGGGGTTGCCATTTTATGCTTAGTCCAAAAATCTTTAGGCTATTCCCTGGTGATGATGCCTTCCTCTGTCTGCTTTTTAACCTTCATAACCTTCAACTAAAAGTGAGCTCAGGTGCATCCTGTTTCCATTGCTCACCCTTGAGATGTTTCTAAAACTTGATTGGAGTCTACCTGTGGTAAATTCAATTGATTGGACATCATTTGGAACTGCACACTCCTGTCTAATATAAGGTCCCACAGTTGACAGTGCATGTCAGAGCAAAAATCAAACCATGAGGTCGAGGGAATTGTCTGTAGCGCTCCGAAACAGGATTGTGTCTACCACTTCTGGGGAAGGGTACCCAACAAATGTCTGCAGCATTAAACATTCCCAAGAACACAGTGGCCTCCATAATTCTTAAATGGAAGCACTTTGGAACAACCAAGACTCTTCCTCGAGCTGGCGGCCCGGCCAAACTGAGCAATCGGGGAGAAGGGCCTTACAATTTTTAAAACATTACAATACATTCACACATTTCACCACACTGTGCACCATCAGGCCCCTACTCCACCTCTACCACACAAAATCTGTGCGCAGAGTGCGTATGTTATCGTGTGTGTATGCATGCGTTTGTGTTGCTTCACAGTCCCCGCTGTTCACTGCTTTCATGATTTACTTGATGTTCAGTAGAGTTACATGTAGTCATGGCTCTATGTAGTACTTTGCGCCTGCCATAGATTTTTCTGGACTTGGGGACTGTGAAGAGACCTCTTGTGGGGTATGCATGAATGTACGCCAGTAGTTCAAACAGACAGCTCTGTGCGCCAGTAGTTGCAACAGACAGCTCTGTGCATTCAACATGTCAATACCGTTCATAAATACAAGTAGAGATACAGTTAATCTCTCCTCCACTTTTAGCCAAGAGAGATTGACATGCATTTTAATAATATTAGCTCTCTGTGTACATCCAAGGGCCAGCTGTGCTGCCCTGTTCTGAGCCAATTGCAATTTTCCCAAGACCCTTTTTGTGGCACCTGATCACACGACTGAACAGTAGTCCAGGTGCGACACAACGAGGGTCTGTAGGACCTGCCTTATTTATAGTGCTGTTAAGCAGGTAGAGCTTTGCTTTATTATGGACAGACTTCTCCCCATCAAAGCTACTGTTGTATCAATATGTTTTGACCATGACCATATACAATCCAGGGTTACTCCAAGCAATTTAGTCATCTCAACTTGCTCAATTTCCAAATTATTTATTACAATATTAAGTTGAAGTTTAGGGTTTAGTGAATGAGTTGTCCCAAATGTAATGCTTTTAGTTTGAGAAATATTTAGGACTAATTTATTCCTTGCCATTCACTCTGAAACTAACTGCATCTCTTTGTTAATTGTTGCAGTAATTTCAGTCGCTGTAGTAGTCATGTATAATGTTGAGTTATCCGCATGCATAGACACACTGGCTTTACTCAAAGCCAGTGGCATGTCATTAGTAAAGATTGAAAAAGTAATGAGTCTAGACAGCTGCCCTGGGGAATTCCCTATTCTACTTGGATTATGTTGGAGAGGCTTCCATTTATAGAACACCCTCTGTGTTCTGTTAGACAGGTAACTCTTTATCCACAATATAGCAGGGGGGGGGGGGGGGGTGTAAAGCCATAACACACAAGCTTTTCCAGCCGCGAACTATGATCGATAATGTCAAAAGCTGCACGGAAGTCTAACAAGACAGCCCCCACAATCTTTTATCAGCAATTTCACCTCAGCCAGTCATTTGTGTAAGTGCTGTGCTTGTTGAATGTCCTGCCCTATAAGCATGCAGAAAGTTTGTCAATTTGTGTACTGTAAAATAGCATTGTATCTGGTCAAACACAATTTTTTCCAAAAGTTACCAAGGTTTGGTAACAGGCAGATTGGTCAGCTATTTGAGCCAGTAAACGGGGGCTTTACTATTCTTAGGTAGCATTAATGACTTTTGCTTGCTGCCAGGCCTGGGGGCAAACACTTTCTAGTAGGCTTAAATTGAAAATGTGGTTATATTGTCCACTATTATCCTCAGTAATTTTCCATCCAAGTTGTGACCAGACAGAAGCCACTCCTCAGGTTTCTTTATTTGATTTATTTTACCTTTATTTAAAGTCAGTTAAGAACTAATTCTTATTTTCAATGACGGCCTAGAAACATTTGGTAACTGCCTTGTTCAGGGGCAGAATGACAGATTTGTACCTTGTCAGCTCGGGGATTAGAATTTACAATTTTTTGGTTACTAGTCCAATGCTCTAACCATTAGGATACCCTTCTGTAAAAGGCACACTAAAGACTCTGACCATGAGAAACAAGATTTTCTGGTCTGATGAAATCAAGATTGAACTCTTTGGCCTGAATGCCAAGCATCACGTCTGGCGAAAATCTGGCGCCATCCCTACGGTGTGCTATGGTGGTGGCAGCATCATGCTGTGGGTATGTTTTTCAGTGGCATGGACTGAGAGACTAGTCAGGATCGAGGGGAAAGATGAACAGAGCAAAGTACAGATATATCCTTGATAACCTGTTCCAGAGCACTCTGCACCACAGACTGGGGCCAATGTTCTCCTTCCAACAGAATAACTACCCTAAGCACATAGCCACGACAACGTAGGAGTGGGAGCTTCCTCTGAAACACTAGATGGGCTAGTGGGCATTAGATCCTGTTAAAGTTTGCTATACGTCTTCACAGTAGTCAAGTCGCACAGCATACGGTGGATAATTCTTTACTTTATCCTCCATGATGTTAAATAGTGCCTGTCTGTCTATTTTTTACTTAACAATGGAATATTTATTTGCTTTCAGGTGGATAACCGGCCCAAATACTATGGGAGAGAGTAAGTTGGCTTATTTCCATTTGGAATTTATATACAAAACTAGCTGTTTATCCAGTCAGTATCAGTATTTCCAATGTTCTGTCTTCTCCCCAGGTACCATGGGATGGTCTCCAGAGAGGAGGCTGACCAGCTGCTGAGTGTGGCAGAGGGCAGTTACCTCATCAGGGAGAGCCAGAGGCAGCCTGGGACCTACACACTGGCCCTACGGTTAGGCACACGCACACCCTTTCTACAGATTAACTTTCCAAAAAAGTGTGATTCATGACTTGTTTTTGGTTAGTTTTTAAACTTTCACCAGTTTCACCCTTTTTTTGCTCCCCAATTTTAAGGGAGGTTTTGGCCGGCCAAACCCTCCCTTAATCCGAAAGACGCAGGGCCAATTTTGTGACGCATCATGGGTGTCACGGCTACCTGTGAGAGAGCCTTGAATCCGGGTCTGTAGTAAATGCCTCAAGCACTGTGATGCAGTGCCTTAGACTGCTGCGCCACACAGGAGGTAGTTTTTAAAATGATTAACACATTTTTACAGCTTTGTTATTTAACCTCAAGTCTAAGTAATTTGGTAGGGCGGGGGTTCTACTAAGCTAACATATGGAATTGCTTTAAGATCATCATAACATGAATCATTTCGCTATTTGATTTGGACTTTTAGGAACCCTTTAGGTACGCTATATATACAAAGGTATGTGGACACCCCATCAAATGAGTGGATTCAGCTATTTCATCCACACCTGTTGCTGACAGGTGTATACAATTGGACACATTGACAAACATTGGCAGTAGAATGGCCTTATTGAAGAGCTCAGTCACTTTTAACGTGGCACCGTCATAGGATGCAACCTTTCCAACGAGTCAGTTAGTCAAGTTTCTGCCTTGCTAAACTTGCCCCAGTAAACTCTTAAGTGCTGTTATTGTGAAGTGGAAACGTCTAGGAGCAACAACGGCTCAGCTGCGAAGTGGTAGTGAACGGCCGTGACCGGCCAGTGCTAAAGCACGTAGTGCTTAAAAATCGTCTGTCCTCGGTTGCAACACTCACTACTGAGTTCCAAACGGCCTCTGGAAGCAACGTCCACATTATAACTGGGGCTTTATTTATTTATCTGTCTGAGGCTTCCCTCAAACACTTTCCATCCCATATCTCCTTTGGTCACGCTAAAGCAGAGGTAATGAGTGTTTTGGGCTCTGAGTATTTTTATATACTAGGGCAGCGTTTGAAATTCTCAAGCAATGAGGTTTTGAAATGCAAATAAACTGCATTACTTCCTCCTGGATATCTGATAGAAGAAGTAGAAGGCGTTCTTTTCTCTCTGCTTAAGTGCCTCACCCTTGCTGATTCTCTGCTATAGTTGATTTCCATATATATATATATAAAATCACCTCCTGTGTAAGGGTGGGTGGAAAATGGCGCCCCACTATGGGCTGCCTTGGTTCTGAATTTGGGAAGGTTGTATTTTGGGTTAGGTAATGAACTTTGGGTCTGGTAAGGATCCTGAGCTAGTTCGTTTAGTCCCCTGAGTTCTTTGAAGCATCTCCCCTTATTTCCCATTGACAGATGAGATTGAAATATTGGTCTCTGGCATCTACCCAATGATGAAGAATTCCTTGCATTGTTCTGGCTCATGTTGTGCACAGTGATGGGATTTACTGATTTGTTGTTTGGCTCTTTTGCAGCATGAGGCCTTTTTCCTGTGAGATGAGGATGTACTTATATTATTATTATTTGTATTTTTTTTGCATTCGCTATACACTTGCTGTATTGACCAGCTCTAATAAAAGGTCTCCATTATTTATAACCACTAAATTCAGGGAAGAAATTATTTGATCTAGCTGTCATTAATGGATATAAAAACCTCTTAGAGCTTTTGTAAAAATTATTTCATTTTGTTTTCCACTGATCTAGGGTATGAGGAAACGGAGGCAGGCAAAGGGATTTTATTCCTTTAGGGTCCGCCCTTCTCAGATGTGTGTGTGTGTGTGTGTGTGTGTGTGTGTGTGTGTGTGTGTGTGTGTGTGTAATAATCATCCAAAGATTTTCCTTTTTCCACCCAGCTGTACGGCCTCATTATTCTCCCCGGCTAAGACAGGGTGTAAAAACGCTCTCCTACCCATGGAAACTGATTGTCACAGATGTTTTCTTTTTTTTGTCTTCTCTTCCCCCCTTCTATCCTGGATCCAGCTTTGGAAATCAAACCAAGAACTTCCGCCTCTACCATGATGGGAAACACTTTGTCGGGGAGAAGCGCTTTGAGTCCATCCACGACCTTGTGACAGATGGGCTGATCACACTCTACATCGAGACCAAGGCAGCAGAGTACATCGCTAAGATGACCATTAACCCAATCTATGAGCACATTGGCTACACAACACTCAACAAGGAGCCCACGCTGAAGAAACACTTGCCCGTGTGCAAGGAGGTTCCCGATGGGCCTGCTCCACAGGGAGAGCGGGTTGACGAGGAGAAAGGGGTAAGGAACAATCTCACACTGTCCTGAAAATGTCAGTCTTTTACTGTACTAGAAAAGGGAACAAATGGAGCAGATGCTGAAATGCATCCAATGTGAAAACCAGGCAGAAGTAAAAAATGTTCCATGTCAAGTAATGCCCAGATCTACTATTCTAAAGTGCAGAAAGTTGGTAGCACTGCTCTTGTTGCTTACCGAAAAAAAGTAGACACAACATTTGCTGGTGTGTGGTTGTGTGTATACAGTGCATTCTGAAAGTATTCATACACCTTGACTTTTTCCTAATTTTGTTATGTGACAGCCTTATTCAAAAACGTATTAAATCGTTTTTTTTCCCTCATCAATCTACACACAATACCCCATTTTGATGAAGAAAAAACAAATGTATAAAAAATATGAAAATAGTATATTTCAGTCTTATAAGTTTTCAGGCCCTTTACTCAGTACTTTATTGAAGCACGTTTTGGCAGCAATTACAGCCTCAAGTCTTCTTGGGTATGATGCTTCAAGTTTAGCACACCTGTATTTGGGGAACCTCTCCCATTCTCCCATACAGATCCTCTCAAGATCTGTCAGCTTGGATGGGGAGTGACGCTACGGAGTTATTTTCATGTCTCTCCAGAGATGTTTGATTGGGTTCACGTCCAGTCTCTGGCTGGGCCACTCACGGACATTCAGAGACTTGTCCCGAAGCCACTCCTGCATTTTCTTGGCTGTGTGCTTAGGGTTGTTGTCTTGATAGGTGAATCTTCGCCCCAGTCTGAGGTCCTGAGGGCTCTGGAGCAGGTTTTTGTCAAGGATCTATCTGTACTTTGCTCCATTAATCTTTCCCTCGATCCTGACTAATCTCCCAGTCCCTGCCGCTGACAATTATCCTCACAGCGTGATGCTGCCACCACCATCATTCACCGTAGGGATGGTGCCAGGTTTCCTCCAGATTTGGCATTCAGGCCAAATATTTCAAACTTGGTTTCATCAAACCAGATAATCTTGTTTCTCATGGTCTGAGAGTCCTCTAGGTGCCTTTTGGCAAACTCTAAGTGGGCTGTCATGTGCCTTATTCAGATCCTTTGCTATGAGACTCGAAATTGAGCTCCGGTGCATCCTTTTTCCATTAAGCATCCTTGATGTTTCTACAACTTGATTGGAGTACACCTGTGGTAAATTCAATTGATTGGACATGATTTGGAAAGACACACAGCTGTCTATATAAGGTCGCACAGTTGACCGTGCATGTCAGAGAAAAAACCAAGCCATGAGGTCAAATGAATTGTCCTTAGAGCGCCGAGAAAGGATTGTGTCGAGGCACAGATCTGGGGAAGTGTACAAAAAATATTCTGCATAATTTGAAGGTCCCCAAGAACACAGTGGCCTCATTCTTAAATGGAAGTTTAGAACCGCCAAAAGACTCTTCCTAGACCTGGCCAAACTGAGCAATTGGGGAGAAGGGCCTTGGTCAGGTGACCAAGGACCCGATGGTCACTCCGACAGAGCTCCAGAGTTCTTCTGTGGAGGTGGGAGAACCTTCTAGAAGGACAACCAATATCTGCAGCACTCCACCAATCAGGCCTTTATGGTAGAGTGGCCAGACGGACAGCCGCTTGGAGTTTGCCAAAAGGCACCTAAAGGACTCTCAGGCCATGAGAAACAAGTAATGGGACTGAATATTTATGTAAATGTAATAAGTCAGTTTTTTTATTTTTTTATATCAACGGCTTATCAACGGTCAAGCATGGTGATGGTTTGGAGTTGCTTTGCTGCCTCAGGATTTGGACAACTTGCCTTAATAGAACAGAGCATAATTCATGATTATATATCGAGAATTCTACAGGAGAATGTCAGACCATCAGTCTGAACTGAAGCTGAAGCGCAGCAGGGTCATCCAAAACACTATCAAGTCTAAAGGGAAATTGGTTAGTTACAGCACAAGCTGCAACTATGTAATGATCATGCTGTTTAATCAGCTTCTTGATATGCTAACCCATCCACCTGACGGGTGTATCTTGGCAAAAGAAAAATGCTCACTAACGAAGACGTAAACAAATCTGTGCACAAGATTTAAGAGAAATAAGCTTTTTGTGTTGAACATTTAAACATTTAATGGAAGCCTATCCAACAGAATCCAGGTAAGGAAGGTGGGTACCTGGCTTCACAGTCCAGAACAGACTATGGGAGGTAGACAGTACTACATAGAGCCATGACTACATGGAACTCTATTCTACAGCAAGTAACTCATGCAAAATAGTAAAATTCGATTTTTTTTTAAATGATAGAAATACACCTTATGGAACAGCAGGGACTGTGAAGCAACACACGCATAGGCACAGACGCATGCATACAAACACAAGATGACATACTCGCTATACACACCCGTACATGGCTTTTGTGTTGTAATTATGTAGAGAAGGGGCCTGAAGGCACACACTTAATGTGTTGTGGAATGTATTGTATTGTTTTTAAAATTGTATAACTGCCTTGATTTTGCTTGACCCCAGGAAGAGTGCAGCAGCTAATGGGAATTTATAATAAATACAAGTTCCTTCGCTCCAGAGGTGTGTGCTCAGCCCCCTGCTGTACTCCCTGTTCACCCATGACTGTGTGGCAACTCGATCATGAAATTGGCTGATGAGACAACAGTTTGTAGGCCTGATTACCAACAATGACGAGACAGCCTACAGGGAGGAGGTTAGAGCCCTGGTGGAGTGGTGCTATGAAAATAACCTCTCCCTCAAAAAAACAAAAGGAGCTTATTGTGGAATACAGAAGACTAAAGAGGGAGCATGCCCCCAACAATGCCTCTAAAACCTCAGGTATGCTGAAGAAACTCTGCATGACCCTCACAAACTTCTAGAGGCTCAGTATTGAGAGCATTTTGTCAGGCGGCATCACCGCCTTGTCCAGCAACTGCTCCGCCCTCAACCGCATGGCTCTCCAAAGGGTAGGTGCGGACAGCCCAATGCGTCACCGGTGCCATGCTGCCTCCCCTCTAGGACTACAGCACCCGGTGTCAATGGAAGTACTTTTTGGAGTCGGAAAGCGTATGGGAGTAAAAAGTCCTTATTTTCTTTAGGAATGTAGTAGACTAAAAGTTCTCAAATATAAACCTGAAGTACAAATGCCCTAAAAACGACTGAAGTAGGACTTTACAGTATTTTTTACTTAAGTACTTTCCACCATTGCTTCAATATTACTAGATATATTGAACCACTAGTCACTTCCCGTTTCACACTTTAAATACTGTATCCCCAAACATAGCTTGTTCTAATATTTCTACTAATGTACATTGTATTTTAGTTACACTGTTTCATTTAACCTCTTACAGCTACCCCCCTACTTTTTTCAATTTCCGCCTGAAGACATAACCAAATCTAACAGCCTGTAGCTCAGGCACAGAACCAAGGATATGCATATTCTTGGTACCATTTGAAAGAAAACACTCTGAAGTTTGTAAATGTGAATTGAATGTAGGAGAATATAACACAATAGATATGGTTTAGATAATACAATGAAAAAAACCATGTGTTTTTTAAAATATATCATCATCTATACTTATTAATACTTATTTTCCACCATAATTTGCAAATAAATTCATTAGAAATCCTACTAATTTTGTCTGTCATAGTTGAAGTGTACCTATGATGAAAATTACAGGCCTCATCTTTTTAAGTGGGAGAACTTGCACAATTGGTGGCTGACTAAATACATTTTTGCCCCACTGTATATATATATATATATATATACCAGCCTGTGCTGGTTAAAATAGTTTTTTATGGGGCTCTATGCTCAGATAATTGCATCGTATTCTTTCGCAGTAAATCCTTTTTTAAGTCTGACAACGCACTGGATTAGCAAGACTCTAGGCTTTCGATACATGTGAGACACTTGTATTTTCATGAATGTTTAATATGACTTTATGTAGCGATCACCGTATGTTGTGGAATTTCAGCCCGCTAGTGGGTTCCGTGCGCAGAGAGGTTAAACACAACACACACTTATTTATATACTGGACTCACTAGTGTATCTACTGCTGTGTATATATAATTCTTAGTTTATCTTGTGTAAATTCCCCTGGTGTTCATACACTATATATGCAAAAGTATGTGTATAGTAGGTTCGGCTATTTCCGCCACACCTGTTGCTGACCGGTGTATAAAATCGAGCTGTACAGCAGAACTACATTTTAAAAAATCAGTTGAACAGCTATGCAATCTCCATAGATGGAACATTGGCAGTAGAATGGCCTTACTGAAGAGCTCGGGGACTTTCCAACGTGGTACCGTTGTAGGATGCCACCTTTTCAACAAGTCAGTTCGTCAAATGTCTGCCATGCAAGAGCTGCCCTAGTCAACTAAGTGCTCTTATTTTGAAGTGGAAATGTCTAGGAGTATCAACGGCTTAGCCGCGACGTGGTAGGCCACACAAGCTCAGAGAATGGAACTGCCGAAGTGTGTAACGCGTAAAAATTGTCTGTCTTCGGTTGCAACACTCACTACGCAGTTCCAAACTGCCTCTGGAAGCAACGTCAGCACAATAACTGTTCGTTGAGTGCTTCATGAAATGGGTTTCCATTGTAGAGCATCTGCACACAAGCCTAAGATCGCCATGCGCAATGCCAAGTGTCGGCTGCAGTGGTTTAAAGCTCGTCGCCTTTGGACTCTGGAGCAGTGAAAATGCATTATCTGGAGTGATGAAACACTCTTTGCCATCTGATGACAGGAGAACGCTACAGGAGTTTGGTGGAGGAGGAATAATGTTCCAGTTAAGGGAAATCTTAACGTTACAGTGTACAATGACATTCTAGACTATTTTTGTATTATGGATCCCCATTAGCTGCTGCCAAAGCAGTAGTCCAGGTGCCACAAAACTACAGCCTGTAGGACCTGCCATGTTGATAGTGTTAAGAAGGCAGAGCATCACTTTATTATAGACAGCCTTCTCCCCATCTTAGCTACTTCTGCATCAATATGTTTTGACCATGACAGTTTACAATCTAGTGCTACTCCAAGCAGTTTAGTCATCTCAATTTCCACATGATTTATTACAAGTTTAAGTTGCGGTTTTGGGTTTAGTGAATGATTTGTCCCAAATACAATACTTTTATTTTTAGAAATATTTAGAGCAAACTTTTTCCTTTGCGTCCCACTCTGAAGCTAACTGCAGCTCTGAGTGTTGCAGTCATTTCAGTTGTTGTAGCTGATGTGTTTAGTCATCCGCATACATAGAAACTCTGGCTTTACTCAGTCAGTGGCATGTCATTAGTAAAAATGTAAAAAAG
This sequence comes from Oncorhynchus gorbuscha, assembly GCF_021184085.1. Taxonomy (NCBI): domain Eukaryota; kingdom Metazoa; phylum Chordata; class Actinopteri; order Salmoniformes; family Salmonidae; genus Oncorhynchus; species Oncorhynchus gorbuscha. Next base: position 39,247,548 of record NC_060179.1, read on the forward strand.
CAAGGGTCCTGATTCTGACTTGATTATATTTGATAGGCTTCCATTCAAGAACACCCTCTGTTTTGTTAGACAAGTAACTCTTTATCCACATTCTAGCAGGGGGGTGTAAAGCCACAACACATACGTTTTTCCAGCAGCAGACTATGATCATTACTGTCAAAAGCTGCACTGAAGTCTAAGATGGCACCCACAATAATTTTGTAATCAATTTCTCTCAGCCATTCATCAGTAATTTGTGTAAGTGCTGTGCTTATTGAATGTCCTTTCCTATAAGCATGCTGAAATGCTGTTGCCAATCTGTCTCCTGTGAAATAGCATTGAATCTGGTCAAACACATTTTTTTCCAAAAGTTTAGTAAGGGTTGGTAACAGGCTAATTGGGCGGCTATCTGAGCCAGTAAAGGGGGCTTTACTATTCTTGGGTAGCGGAATGACTTTATCCTCCCTCCAGGCCTGAGGGCACACGCTCTCTAGTAGGCTTAAATTGAAGATGTGGCAGTATAGTCTGCTATTATACTCAGCCATTTTCCATCATGATTGTCAGACTCTGGTGGCTTGTCATTGTTGATGGACAAAAAAGAATTCACCTCCTCCACACTGACTTTACATAATTCAAAAGTACAGTTCTTGTCTTTTCATAATTTGGTCCGATATACTTGGATGTGTGGTGTCAGCGTTTGTTGCTGGCATGTAAGTCTGCTCATAAGTAATTAAAGTAGTTTGCAATATCAGTGGGCTTTGTGATGAATGAGCCATCTGATTTAATAAATGATGGAGCGGAGTTGGCTTTTTTCCCCCCCAACATTTAATTCAAGGTAATTTCAGTTGTAGCTTTTTACTATCATTCTTTATATAATTTATTTGTTTCATAGTGTAGTTTATTTTTATTTAGTTTAGTCACATGATTCCTTAATTTGCAGTACGTTTGCCAATCAGTTGGGCGGCCAGAACTTAATTGCCATACCTTTAGCCTCATCCCTCTCAACCATACAATTTTTAAATTCCTCATCAATCAATGGGGATTTAAGTTTTTACTGTCATTTTCTTAATGGGTGCGTGCTTTATTAGTAACTGGAATAAGTTGTTTCATAAATGCGTCATGTGCAGCGTCTGGTTGCTCCTCACTACACACCACATACCAGAAAATATTTGAATCACTTCAAAACTTATTGTATGACCTCTTATACTATATCAGGCCTAGCCTATGGAACTTTGTTTTTCCTAGATATGGCTATTTATATTGATCATTACGTGCTTTAGATTTGGATACTGCTTTAAAGCAAATATCTGCAGCGTTTTAAAAAATGTGATCAATACATGTTGATGATTGAATTCCTGTGCTGTTTGTAACTACCTTGGTAGGTTGACTAACAACCTGATGCAGGTTACAGGAACTGGTTACAGTTTGACATTTTTTTTCCTTAGTGGGCAGCTTTGATAGCCAGTCAATATTTAAATCACCCAGAAAATATACTTCTGTTTATCACATAAATTATCAAGCCTTTCACTATCCAGATACTGACTGTTAGCAGTTGGTGGTCTATAGCAGCTTCCCACAAGAATGGACTTTAGGTGAGGAAGATGAACCTGTAGCCATATTACTTCAGCAGTATTTTAACATTAGATCGTCTAAGCTTTACAGGAATGTGGTTCTGAATGTAGACCGCAACACCACCTTCGTTGGCATTTCTGTCTTTTCGGTAGATGTTAGAACCATATATTGCTACCACTGTATCGTCAAAGGTATTATCTAAGTGAGTTTCAGAGATCAGAATGTGAGTCATCTCACATTCTTCATGGACCTTGTTTCTTAGGCTACATATGTTAATTATGGGCAATTGTTTTTTGCACTTTTCTTGGTTGCTTGATTGTTTTTAATGCTTTACTGGGAAGATTATCAGAGGTAGACTTTCTTATGTTATTTACATTGGAGCTGATAGTGCAGCTGCATAAAGTGGTCTTCCTACGATTGCACACCACCTCAGTGCTAACAGTGTAACTCTGGTTTATAGGCTCATGATTTCTGCTTACAATAGCTGTAGGATAAAAGGATGTTTTGGCTGCAATTAGGTGTACATATATTAAATCCTGTGCTTGCAACAGTTTGGGGAAGGCCCTTTCCTGTTTCAACATGACAATGCCCCCGTGCACATAGCGAGGTCCATACAGAAATTGTTTGTTGAGATCGGTGTGGAATAACTTGACTGGCCTGCACAGAGCCCTGACCTCAACCCCGTTGAACACCTTTGGAATACATTGGACCACTGACTGCGAGCCAGGCCGAATCGCCCTAAATCAGTGCCCGACCTCACTAATGCTCTTGTGGTGAATGGAAGCAAGTCCCCACAGCAATGTTCCAACATCTAGTGGAAAGCCTTCCCAGAAGAGTGGAGGCTGTTATAGCAACAGAGGGGACCAAATCCATGATTTTGGAATGAGCTGTTTGACGAGCAGGTGTCTACACACTTTTGTATTCTAAGTCATTCAAAGGTTTGTATCATTCACAACTAAAGTTGCCAAATAACTCAAATGATCACTTTTACACTCAGTATAGCCACTCTCGCTCCAGAAAGTGGGAAATATGCTTTTTTATTTTATTCAGATAAAAACAAGATTCTCTGGTCTGATGAAACCAAGATTGAACTCTTTGGCCTTAATGCCAAGTGTCACGTCTGGAGGAAACCTGGCACCATCCCTACGGTGAAGCATGGTGGTGGTGGCAGCAACATGCTGTGGGGATGTTCTTCAGTGGCAGACACTGGGAGACTAGTCAGGATTGAAGGAAAGATGAACGGAGAAAAGTACAGAGATCCTTGATGGAAACCTGCTCTGGACCTCAGTCTAGGGCAGAGGTTCACCTTCCAACAGGACCACGACGCTAAGCACCCAGCCATGACAACGCATGAGTGGCTTCGGGACAAGTCTCAATGTCCCTGAGTGGCCCAGCCAGAGCCCGGACTTGAACCAGATCGAAGATCTCTGGAGAGACCTGAAAATACTTGTGCAGCGATGTGCCTCATCCAGCCTGACAGAGCTTGAGAGGATCTGCAGAGATCTGCAGAGATCTGCGGAGACTCTTCAAATACAGGTGTGCCAAGCTTGTAGCGTCACACCCAAGAAGATACGAGGCTGTAATCACTGCCAAAGATGCTTCAATAAAGTAAATGGTCTGAATACTTATGTAAATGTGATTATTATATTTTTAGTTTGAAAACATTTTTAAAACCCAGTTTTTTTCTTTGTCATGTTGTATTGTGGGTAGATTGATGGGGGGGGGAAACAATTTGATACATTTTATAAGGCTCTAACGCAACAAAAAGTCAAGAGGTCTGAATACTTTCAGAATGCACTGTATATAATTTATATTGGATCATTGTGTATTCATAGCAACCCACCTTCTAAATCCAACTATTATATGTGGGAATGGAGTTTTCCACATTGTAGTGGATGCAACAATCCAGTCTAGCACTCAATTTCATCATGATGACCTTATATTCCCATTGAGACTAATGCTGTTCTGCCACATTGGATTGGAGTGGAGCAGCACTGTCTGATTTGAGTGTCATTTTGAGTGGATGGCTGCTCAGTCATTGAAGCATTTTAAACAGCACCACTTTGCATTATAGCCCTAGATCAACTGTAATAATAATTAGGGGGTGCTTATATAGTATATAATTAGGGGGTGCTTATATAGTCCTGTTTCACTTATTTACAAATGGGTAACCTGTACAGGTGTGAAATGTAAATGTTTTTCCATTTTACACCTCACACAGGATGGGATCTGTTTTGAATACATGCAGATCCGATATTGCTGTTTTTCACTCTGAAAGTTACAACCATGTAGGATTTAGTAGATTGCACCATATCCTAACATTTTGGGATTTGTAATGATTTTTTTCTGTATGTGGTATTTGTGTTTTTGTAGCATTCAGATTGTTAATGCTCAGTCTCAACCCTGGAACGACAGTGGCAGCGTCAAGCAACATTGAGCTGTATTGTAGGATTGAGGATTGAGCATTCAGTCCTCTCATATCTCACTCACTCTACCTGTGGGGTAATAGGAATATACTATAGCACTGTTGATAAAGCCAAGCCTGTTCTTTTCTCTGATTTGGACTATTCTTAATGTGAGACAAATTTCACAGTGACACAATGCTCCACCCGCGCTCACTCTCTTGCTTTCCCCCCCATGGCTTGTATTCACTCTGGGTTTTGTCTGAGCACCAGTGACAGTATCAGTGCGACATAGGGAGGAGCGGGTTAACTCCGCCACACCTCATCTGCATAGATGCACACAGTCAAGCTGGATTTTTTTAGGAATAATCTCATTTCAAACATAACCCTGTGCTGGTCAGGGTAAGGACAAAACTATGTGGCACTGTTATTTAGTTAAAGGAATACTCCAACTACTTAAATGTTTTTCTTTTCAGATCTGTGCATTCTTAGTGGATTCTACTTGCTGCTGTTGTGATAATGAGTGCGTTGGCTTGTTTTGCTATACCTGCTGCATTGATTTTAATTATGCCAGCAGTGGTGCTGAGTACAGGCTAGCTCTGAGCTGCTCCGAGTTGACTTTTCTGAGCTTGCGCTCCAGTTCTGTCAGTCCTCCAAGTAGGCATCACTTCAGCTGTTCTCTGAGAAAACGGGGGGAATTTCTCTTTTAGTATCCACCCACCATGTTGTATGTAGTCAGGGAGGGGAAGAAGTCTCTGGTACACAAGGCTAAGAAGGGGGCGCAAAATGACCTTCTGGCCACAGCATGGGTTTGAGGATGGGGTCAAAGTCCCCTGCCACCTTCTGGAAACCTCTCAAACTGTTTGCCTATTCACAGCTCACCTCGCTGGTACGTCGAGCCACCCTGAAGGACAATGTCCACACGACCAAGTATGAGAAAGTCCACAATTTCAAGGTAAGACCTGCACCTACCTGTTCAGCGCTTCTTACTTTTCCTCTTCCACTCTTCCTTTTTCACTGCCTTTACGGTGGTTGTATCACATTTGAGGTTTGTTTGATTGGCATATTCTACGTTTTTGGAATGACAGAGGTGGAGAATTGCCAGGAACTTAATAAAAAAATATATCTGATTTGGCTTTCCGACCAGTGAGCAGGATTTTGAATAGTCGTGAAGGAGGAGTGTTTGTATTAGTCCTCAGCAACTGTCCTCAGTCTGACTTGCTACCGGACCTGTCTTGGGTAGCTCATATAAATGTGGAGAGGGCGAGGTAGCAAAGCTACCTGACAGAACACAACAGCCCTTATTGCCATTCTGCCTAGGCAGACGCTTGGGAATCCTCACAGAATTCAGCCTCATCTTGCTAATCACGTCTCTTACCAGTCAAACGCAACAACCATCTTCTCCTAAAATAATCTCAGCCATCAGCCAGATATAATTTCACTAGAGCAGTGGTTCCCAAACTTTTATAGTCCCGTACCCCTTCAAACATTCAACCTCGAGCACTCTCAAATGTTGTTTGTTGCCTGCCACACACACTATACGATACATTTATTAAACATGAGTGCGTTTTTGTCACAAACTGGCTCTTGGCAAGTGACAGAGCGTTTAGAGGACCAGGGCGCACATAATAATCAATAGTTTTGCTCTTTATGTAGCTATCTTACATAACAAATACAAGTTAATTGAAAATCGTGAATAACTCACCACTGGTGAGAAGAGTGTGCTTGGAATCATGCGCATAACTCTTGGGTTGTATTGACGATTCTGTCTTAAATCTTTCCCCCACACAACCTTTGCCTGTATTTAGTTTTCATGCTAGTGAGGGCCGAGAACCCACTCTCACACAGGTACGTAGTTGCAAAGGGCATCAGTGTTTTAACAGCTCGATTTGCCAAGGCAGGATACTCTGAGCGCAGCCCAATCCAGAAATCTGGCAGTGGCTTCTGATTTCAATTCAATTTTCACGGAACCACTTGTTGCAATTTCGATGAGTCTCTCTTGTTCAGATATCGGTAAGTGGACTGGAGGCAGGGCATGAAAAGGATAACAAATCCAGTTCTTTGTGTCATCCGTTTCGGGAAAGTAATTGCACACTCAACTCACTCAAGTGCTTCGCTATGTCACATTTGACATGGTCCGTAAGCTTGAGTTCATTTGCACACAAAAAATCATTCAATGATGGAAAGAACTGTGTGTTATCCTTGTTATTGCAGACAAAAAGAGCTCCAACTTCTTAATCATAGCCTCAATTTTGTCCCGCACATTGAATATAGTTGTGAAGAGTTCCTGTAATCCTAGATTCAGATCATTCAGGTTTAGAAAAAACATCACCCAGATAAGGAGTTTCTCACTACAGGCCTATCATGCAAGTGGTCAGACAAGTGAAAATTCATGATCAGTAAAAATTCAATTTTAAAAAGCGTGTCAATACTTTGCACCTTGATAACGAGCACACTTCTGTATGTTGTAAAAGCTCTACATGGTCGCCGGCCATATCATTGCATAGTGCAGAAAATACACGAGAGTTCAAGGCCCTTGCTTTGACAAAGTTAACTATTTTCACTATTGTGTCCAAAACGTCTTTCAAACTGTAAGGCATTCCCTTGGCAGCAAGAGCCTCTCGGTGGATGCTGCAATGTACCCAAGTGGCGTCGGGAGCAATTGCGGTCGTAATTGCTTACACGCGCTTTCACTCCACTATGTCTCCCAGTCATGGCTTTTGCGCCATCAGTACAGATAACAACATGAGCAGTTTGCCATTTGATTCGAACTCTTTTTTTTGTTTGTCAATCTTTGTTAAATCACATAAATAGTACTCTTCCAATTCAGAGCCTGGATTTTTCGCCTGGGGCTAGTGGAATTCCCGCAAGAGACTAACAGTTAATGTGATTGGATGTTAATTATTTGACAAGGCTACCTGTATTTGACATTGTTATTTCACTGAACACTAGATGGTTTAATTTTGTTTGGCAGTGAAACAAGGCTACTCAGCTGAGGAAACATAAAAAATATGTATAATTTAAAAGGTATAGCATTTTCCCAAGAATTAATTTTGTTTTGTGAGATTTAAAAAAACAAGTCCACCAGTCCATTAGGTTTTCTCATTTGTTGTTTATCTTGTCATTTGCACAAGAGGCCTATCCTCCACGTTCCCATTCCCAAAATAACAATCTAAAACCAGGTGTGATTTTATTATTTATATTTTTGGGTAATCATGAGTAAAATCTTATGAGTCCACTGTGCTTTTCACTGGAGATAAATGTTGAACATTTCTGATTTGGTCTCGCCATTACCTGGCAGAACTAGGCATTTGTTTGTGATGTGGTCCCGTTTTAGATTTCAATGATAATCCTGGCATTGTCAACCATGGTACTCACAAACACTCCTGCCACACTCCAACCACCATTAAGACTTGCCAGTCTCTCTCACAGGGATAATTACCAATTGGCTCCTTCAGTGTGCGCAGACTGTGGAGAGCCAGGGGAAGGCCAAGTATGTCCATCTATCCTTCCATCCAGTAAGAAAGTGACCAAGTTTCCATCCTTTCTTCCTCTCCCCTGCAGGTGCACACCTTCCGGGGACCCCACTGGTGTGAATATTGTGCCAACTTCATGTGGGGCCTCATCGCTCAGGGAGTGAAATGTGCAGGTAAAGGGAGGGTGGGAAGCGAACTGTGATCTTTGTGTTTTGTCTTTTTACACACAGCTAATTTGAACCTGGTTTTGAGGAGATGTCACATACAGCACCATACAAGTGTCTACAGGGCATTTGTAACTTCACTCTGGTCATCTATTTCGAGTACAGAGCTCTCTGGTGTGAGAGTGGCAGAGCGCAGAATATTTGATGAATTGAAATGTTACCAGTAATTGACTATCACTAACCCTCTTGATAACATGAAAATAATCTAACCAGCTCTCGAAAGGTGAGTAAAATGGTCAGTGTGATCTGTTCTCTCATTTTTGTATTTAAAGTAGCTAGCAAGCTAATCAATGTTAGCCAGTTAGCTTGGTTGCTTGACTGCCGTTGTTTTATTTTTGTTTAACCTTTTATTTTAGGGAAAACAAATTCAAACCAACAGCGCATTCGGAAAGTATTCAGACCACTTGACTTTTTCCACATTTTGTTATGTTACAGCCTTATTGTAAAATTGATTAAATTGTTTACCCCATAATGGCAAAGCAAAAACAGGTGATTAGAGATGTTGGCAAATGTATTAAATAAAAAGCTGATATCACATTTACATGGGTAAGGGTAGGCATCAACACATCTGCCACACTGATCCTCAACACTGGGGCCCCTCAGGGGTGTGTGCTTAATCCCCTACTGTACACCCTGTGCACCCATGACTGTGTGGCCAAACACGACTCCAACACCATCATTAAGTTTGCTGACGACACAGCAGTGGTCGGTAGGCCCTTAATGTGAACGAGACAAAGGAGTTGATTGTGGACTACAGGAAAAGTGAGGCCGAACATGTTCCTTGGTGTCCACATCACCAGCGATCTATTATGATCCAAACACACAAAGCCATTTGTGAAGAGGGCACAACACATTTTCCCCTTCAGGAGACTGAAAATATTTGCCAAGGGTCCCCAGATCCTCAAAGTTACACATCTGCACCATCAAGAGTATCCTGACCGATTGCTTCGCCTCCTGGTATGGCAACTGCTCGGCATCTGACCGCAAGGCGCTACAGAGGGTAGTGCATATGGCCCAGTACATCACTGGGTCAAAGCTTCCTGCCAACCAGACCCTATATACTAGGCGGTGGAAGAGAGCACAAAAAATTGTCACTCTAGTCACCCAAGTCATAGATTTTTCTCTCTGCTGAGCGCCAAGTCTGAGCGCCAAGTCTAGGACCAAAAGGCTCCTTAATAGCTTTTACCCCCAAGCCATAAGACTGCTGAACAATTAATCAAATGGACACCCGGACTATTTAAATTGACCCCCTCCACCCCCATTTTGTTTTTATACTGCTGCTACTTGCTTTTTATTATCGATTCTCTTTACCCCTACCTACATGTACAACTAACCTGTACCCTGCACATTGATTCAGTACCAGTACAGTATATAGCCTTCATTATTGTTATTTTATTTAATCAAGTGGTAAATTGCATTGTTATGAAGGGCAAAGCTTTTTTATGATGCCTTTCACAACCAAAATTACTTGTATCTGCTTGGCTGGGTAATTAACCTACTTGTTTATAAAAACGTTATTTGTTTTTTTAATACAACATTTCACATAACACAACTGTTGATGAAGTTGTCTGTCATCAGGGCAGTAACTCAAGTCAAGCTAATTCTAAATCTTCACTAGTTACCACAACCACAAAGTTGTAAAGCACACCTATTTCTATAATTTGTCTTCTTAAAATGTGATTTTAACCCCAACCTTAACCACACCGCTAACCATATTCCAAAACATAAATAAAGGTGGTGATCTTGTCTTAGAGTAATGTTATACTATGCTATTACAGTGATTCTTGGGGACCTTCAATGCTGCTGACATTTTTTGGTACCCTTCCCCAGATCTGTGCCTCGACACAATCCTGTCTAGGAGCTCTACGGACAATTTCTTTGACCTCATGGCTTGGTTTTTGCTCTGACATGAACTATCAACTGTGCAAACTTATATAGACATGTGTGCGTGCGTGCCATCCCATAACATCAAAGATGATCAATGAAAACAGCATGCACCTGAACTCAATTTCGAGTCTCATAGCAAAGGGTCTGAATACTTACAATACCAGTCAAAGGTTTGGACACCGACTCATTCAAGGGTTTTCCTTTATTTTTACTATTTTCTACATTGTAGAATAATAGTGAAGACATCAACTATGAAATAACACATGGAATCATGTATTAACCCCAAAAATTGTTCAACAAATCAGATAATGTTAGGTTCTTTGAAGTATCCACCTTTTTGCTTTTTAATTTGTAATATTTATTTAGGGTGTAGATCAGCTTTAATATTGCAGATTGTTGCTTCCATCAATGTAATTGTCTGCATAACTTCCAATCCCCCATATTCCTTTTACATACATAAATACATATCTATAAAAAATATTTCCTTTATTACCCTTCCACCCCTCCCCCAATTGGAGCAAACTAGTGAACAACTCTTAGGCCTGTATTTCATGCTTTTATGGACAGTATTTTACAATAGTTTTCTTTTGTTTTTTTTAAACTCTTGTCCTTCCTCTAACCTCAACCTCCCATATGTGTATGATGTCCATCTGGTTTGCCATAAACTGTACTCTTTCAGAAAGGTTCTTAACCTATAAATGTTTAACGGGCACAGTATGTTTTACATTAGTTATCTTGTTGTTATTAGTCCCAACCTTCAGCTCCATTCAACCCCTCCCAAATATCTCTTAACACCATCCATATTGGATTTCTATTTGCCATAGGTTTTTCAACTGTGCTGTGATGTTTCACAAAAGTTTTCTCATCGTTTATTTTCAATCTGTAGAAACATTTTTACTAAAAGTATTATTATATTATTGATCGATTGACTATGACTTTTCAGATCTCCCAGTAGTGCTATCTGCAAGGTTAGCTCCAGGTAAATATTGCAATTCTTCAGTCATTCCTGGACCTGTGACCAAAAACAGGCTTCATATGGACAGTACCAAAACAAATGATCTAATGATTCTGTCTCTTCGCAGCAGAATCTGCAGAGCTGGGAATGTTGTATCTTCCATATAAATAACATTCTGTTGTTGCAAGAATTGTATATATTTAAATTGTGTTTTGAATCTGGTGTCGTATTACCATAAACCATGTGTCATGGAATCGTGAGTCAATCTCTTCCCAACTATTTCGTTATCTATATGGCATGGCATGGCTGTCAATTTTTTGGTCCTTACAGTAAATTAAACTGGTATACTTTTTTTATTTATCACAATTTTCTTGAATCAATTATGGTTTTTAATGCAGGGCCGCCAGACTTTTCCCCACTTCCACTTTCCCCTTACATGTTTGTGGTAATGCCGCAATTAGTTGGTTGTAATTATGGGTAGAGCAGACATTTTCATATGTTTTAGTTAGCTGCATGTATGACAACTCCACCACTTATACCTTTTTTCTTTTCTGGACGATTTAAATTGACATGGCAACCAACTTTCTAGGGCTTGTTTTAAAAATAGCAATATTCGGGAGATTTCCTTTTCAAATTACTGAAGGTGAGAGGTTATAATCAGAATAAAGGGGGAAAAGGTGTTTCTTGAACAAAGGGTGAGACATTCTTACTAATTTGCTAGAGAACCATTTTGGGTTTAAGTATAACTTTTGTATGACAGAAGCCTTTAGTGAGAGGTCTAATGCTTTAACATTTAATAATTTCTTCCCTCCAAATTCATATTCATTTTATAAATAGGCGTGTTTTAATTTTTATCAGGCTTGCTATTCCAAATAAAATTTGTGTTTTTCCTCATATACTTTAAAAAACTGTTTGCTAGGTGTAGGCAAGACCATAAGAAAATAGGTAAACTGAGACATGACTATAGAGTTAATCAGGGTGAGGTTAGTAAAATTATCTAGATCCTCTGAGGCATACAATTTGTGGATTTAAAAGAAAACATGAATCAGCATATAATGAAACAATTATTTTTAAGCCCTTGTATTTCTAATCCCTTCATATTATTGTTGGATCTGATTTTAATAGCTAACATATCGATGGCCATAATAAATAGATATGCCAAACCTCCAAACGAGCTTCAATGCCATAACACTCCTTCCGTGGCTTCTAACTGCTCTTAAATGCTAGTAAAACTAAGTGCATGCTCTTCAACCGATCTCTACCCGCCCGCCCACCTAGCATCACTACTCTGGACGGTTCTGACTTAGAATATGTGGTCAACTATAAATACCTAGACTGAACTCTTCTTCCAGACTCATATTAACCAAAATGTAATCTAGAATCGGCTTCCTATTTCGCAACAAAGCCTCCTTCACTCAAGCTGCCAAACATACCCTCGTAAAACTGACTATCCTGCCGATCCTCGACTTCGATGTCATTTACAAAATAGCCTCCAGCACTCTACTCAACAAATTGGATGCAGTCTATCAAAGTGCCATCTGTTTTGTCACCAAAGCCCCTTATACTACCCACCATTGCAACCTGTATGCTCTCGTTGGCTGGTCCTCGCTACATATTTGTCGCCAAACCCACTGGCTCCAGGTTATCTATAAGTCTTTGCTAGGTAAAGCCCCACCTTATTTCAGCTCACTGGTCACCATAGCAACACCCACCCCAGCAGGTATATTTCACTGGTCACCCCCAAAGCCAACACCCTTCTTTGGCCGCCTTTTCTTCCAGCTCTCTGCTGCCAATGACTGGAACGAATTGCAAAAATCACTGAAATTGGAGACATATCTCCCCCACTAACTTTAAGCGTTTGCTGTCAGAGCAGCTTACCGATCGCTGCAGCTGTACACAGCCCATCTGTAAATAGCCTATCCAACCAGCTACCTACCTCATCCCCATATGTTTTTTTCTGCTCTTTTGCACACCAGTATTTCTACTTGCACATCTATCACTCTCGTGTTAATTGCTAAATTGTAATTACTTCGCCACTATATGGCCTATTTATTGCCTTACATCTTTCATTTGCACACACTGTATACATATTTTCTATTGTGTTATTGACTGTACGTTTGTTTATCCCATGTAACTCTTGTTGTTTTTGCTTTATCTTGGCCAGGTCGCAGTTGTAAATGAGAACTTGTTCTCAACTGGCCTACCTGGTTAAATAAAGGTAAAATAAAAAAAATGGTGGAAACCTTGTTTTACTCTTGACCGTTTAAAACTTTTGAGATGTAGCCATTATTTACTATTTTACACCTAGGGTTACTATACATGATTCTAACCCATTTTATAAGAGATTATTTTAAATTGAAATGTTTCAGGCATTTATATAAAAAGCTTTTTCAAGGTCCGCTATGAATAGCAGGCCTGGTTTACCAGATTCTTCATAGTGTTCTATTGTTTCCAATACTTGCCTTATATTATCTCCAATGTATCATCCATGTAAAAAAAAAACTGATTTAGAATTAATAATATCCAACGCGCTATAAATTTTGAGATGCAGTGCCGGGGTTCCCGAGTGGCACAGTGGTCTAAGGCACTGCATCTCAGTGCTAGAGGTGTCACTACAGACCCTGGTTCGATTCCAGGCTGTATCACAACCGACCGTTATTGGGAGTCTCATAAGGCGGCGCACTGCACTATTGGTCCAACATCGTCTGGGTTTGGCCGGGGTAGGCCGTCATTGTAAATAAGAATTTGTCCTTGACTGACTTGCCTTGTTAATAGGGATAGGCGTCCCGCTACATGTCGACAACATCTGGTGAAATTTGAGGGCGCGCAATTCAAATAATGGTAATATTAAACATTCATGAACATACAAGTATCTTATATAATTTAAAAGCTTACATTCTTGTTAATCTAACTGCGTTGTCCGATTTACAATATGCTTTACAGCGAAAGCATACCATGTGATGGTTTGAGGAGAGCGCCCCACATCAACATATTTTTCAACCAGCACAGGGGATTTCACCTGCCATATCAATTGTGTTATAGTCTCAGACATTATTGTAACATTTCTAGAAACTTCAAAGTGTTTTCTATCCAATGCTACCAATATATGCACATCCTGGCTTCTGAGTAACAAGCAGTTTTCTTTGGGCACATCAGTCAGGAAAATAGACCCTAGCTCTAAGAAGTTTTAAATAAAGGTCAAATATTTTTTGTTGTTGTAAAAGACAAAGTACATATTATGGCAAGAAAAGCTGAAATAAGCAGAGAAACGAGAGTCCATCTTTACTTTAAGACCTGAATCTTCAGTCAATTTGGAAATGTTCAAGAACTTAAAGTTTCTTCAAGTGCAGTCGCAAAAAACATCTAGCGCTATGATGAATCGGGCTCTCATGAGGACCGCCACAGGAACGGAAGACCCAGAGTTACCTCTGCTGCAGAGGATAAGTTCATTGGAGTTACCAGCCTCAATTGCAGCCCAAATAAATGCTTCAGTGTTCAAGTAACAGACAGCTCAACAACAGCTGTTCAGAGGAGACTGTGTGTCAGGCCTTAATTTTGCAACCGCCGTGTCTTTGTGAGACACAGAGTTCGTGACAGGATTATCTCCTCATATATGTGGTTCCCACCGTGAAACGTGGAGCAGGATGTGTGAAGGTTTGGGGTGTGCTTTCCTGGTGACACTGTCTATGATTTATTTAGAATTCAAGGCACACTTAACCAGCATGGCTACCACAGCATTCTGCAGCGATACGCCATCTTATCTGGTTTGCGCTTAGTGGGACTCTCATTTGTTTTTCAACAGGACATTGACCCAACCCACCTCCAGCATGCGCAAGGGCTATTTGACCAAGAAGGAGAGTGATGGATTGCTGCATCAGATGACCTGGCCCCCACAATCCCCCAACTTCAACCCAATAGAGATACTTTGGCATGAGTTGGACCGCAGAGTTAAGGAAAAGGAGCCAAGAAGTGCTCGGCTCATGTGGGAACTCCTTCAAGACTATTGGAAAAGCATTCCAGGTGAAGCAGATAGAGAGAATGCCAAGAGTGGGCAAAGCTGTCACCAAGGCAAAGGGTAGCTATTTGAAGTATATTAAATACATTTAGATTTGTTCAATACTTTTTTTTGGTTACTACATGATTCCAGGTGTCATTTCATAGTTTTGATGTCTTCACTATTATTCTACAATGTAAAAAGAAAAACCCTTGAATGAATGTGTCCAAACTTTTGACTGGTGCTTTATCTAAATAAGGCATCTGTTTTTAATTTAAAAAGGTAACTTTATTTCAGTCAACTGAAATAAATTCATTTAAGTCCTAATCTATGGATTTCACATGACTGGGAATAAAGATTCCCCTCATATTGGCGGGAACTGGAACACGCTGTTGTACTCATTGATCCAGAGCATCCTAAACATGCTCAATGGGTGACATGTCTGACAATGCAGGCCATGGAATTGTGTACAGATCCTTGCGACGTGGCTGTGCATTATCGTGATGGTGGCGGATGAATTGTATGACAATGGGCCTCAGGATCTCGTCACCGTATCTCTGTGAATTCAAATTGCCATCGATAAAATGTAATTGTGTTGGTTGTCTGTAGCTTATGCCTGCCCATACCATAACCTCACCACCACTATGGGGCACTGTTCACAACATTGACATCAGCAAACCGCTCGCCCACACGACGCCATACACGCTGTCAACCATCTGCCTCGTACAGTTGAAACCGGAATTAATCTATAAAGAGCACACTTCTCCAGCGTGCCAGTGACCATCGAAGGTGAGCATTTGCACACTGAAGTTGGTTACAATGCCGAACTGCAGTCTGACCCTAGTGAGGAAGACGAGCACGCAGATGAGCTTCCCTGAGATGGTTTCTGACAGTTTGTGCAGAAATTATTTGGTTGTGCAAACCCACTAGTTTCATCACCTATCCGAGTGGCTGGTCTCTGACAAGTGAATGTTAGTGATGGAGTGATGAATCATGCTTCACCATCTGGCAGTCTGACGGATGAATCTGGGTTTGGCGGATGCCAGGAGAATGCTATCTGCCACACGGCATAGTGCAAACTGTAAAGCTTGGTGTGGTCTGGGACTGTTTATCAAGGTTTCGGCTAGGCCCTTTAGTTCCAGTGAATGGAAATATTAATGCGACAGCATACAATGACATTCTAGACTGTTCTGTGCTTCCAACTTTGTGGTAACAGTTTGGGGAAGGCCCCATGACTGTGCACAAAGCAAGGTCCATACAGAAATGGTTTGTCAATCGGTGTGGAATAATTTGACTGGCCTGCACAGAAGACATTGAACATCTTCGGGATGAATTGAAACGCCGACTGCGAGCCAGGCCTAATCGCCTAACATCAACAGTAATTGTGTGATGGCGGGGGTGCAGGGCTTTGTTCCAAACAAAAAACGACAAGTGTTCTTGTTTATTTCTTCAAAGTTAATGCTAGGAGAGGGGAAAAAAGTTGAAGGCTCTTTCCTTTAGTAATAAAAGTGCTTTGGAATTAGATTGGAGAGGTGTGTATGGCCACTTTGAGACAGATATCAGTTAGACCTCTCACTCAAACCCTTGTAATCATTTTTTATCTTGCACCTCTGTCCAAACTGACGCCGGAACTTCTACAGATGTGTAAGCTGGAGCATTGGTACATTGTGGGAGGCAAAAGCTCTGTCTGGAGAGACGAATTTCAGGGAGTAATATAACTGTTTATTATGGCTTTTCCTGGCACGGAGGCTTGCTACACTCACACATGCAACTTTCACTCCGTTGACGGAAGTCACCCTCTGTGATTTCGGCTTAAGGATATGAGTGATTTGATCTGGAAACTCTCTTTTTGGGCTGGTGCTCAGTGGGCTAGTCTCTACCAGTATGTACCAGTTTGCTGTGCCCTACTCCTTCAAGACCACACACCTTTTAGCCCCTACTGCATAGCAGCCTGTGAGGAACAACACCAAAACTTGTCAAATTAAATGAAAAAAGCTTGTCATATAAACGTGTGTGTGTTTCATGGTGGTCATTAGTTCATTGCCTACTAGCCTTTTCATCATTGACCTTAAGATGCCAAATCATATCAAAGCATCATCTCACTACTGACCTTGCACCGAGAAAGAAGTTGACGTCACAGGATTTAGACTGCTGTCTGTGGGTGCATGTGTGTGCTGTATTCTAGGTTCTTTATCAGCCAACACAAAATACCACACTGATTAGTAATTTTTCTCAAAGTTGGCAGAATGTCAAGTGCATTCACTAATGCCAGTACATTGGTGCAACAAAAACTACCACTGCTTAATGCGTTATTTTCGCTGGGAAATAATTAAGGGTGGAGTTAGATCTTGCTTTTTCTATTCTTCTCTTGAATTGCTCAAGGTGACATCAGCAGCCTTGGCAACCCACCCGGAACTGACGACATGCTCTAGTTTTCAATGCCACTTTTAAGGCCAAATTGATCAGAGACCTTAAGAAATGATGTGCATGATAGTGTGGGTTCTTACTCTTGTACTTTTCTTGATTAGAAGTATTTGTCTCTCTTTCTAATGTGTAATTGCTTGATGCTCTTGTAATACAGGGCTCCCTTGCAAAGGAGACTGGTCTCAATGGGACCGCTTGCATAAATAAAGGTTCAATTAAAAAAATACACAATCTCCTATTGGAAATAACATTGAGGACAGTCTTTATGCATTGTTAAATGAAATGATACAGCATTTTTGCTAATCCCATCTTTTTTTCTCCCCAGATTGTGGTTTGAATGTCCACAAGCAGTGTTCCAAAATGGTGCCAAATGACTGCAAGCCTGACCTCAAGCATGTCAAAAAAGTATACAGTTGTGACCTTACGACACTGGTAAAAGCCCACAATTCCAAGCGACCCATGGTGGTGGACATGTGCATACAAGAGATTGAGTCTCGAGGTGAGCAGTGGAAAATGACCCACTTGGGATGTTTTTTTTGCTATAGGGTAATGGTTTGACAACCTCCAGTAACAATGTTCATTTTACTTTGTTCAAATTTCCTGATGAGTAATGGAGAGATGTTAATTTGATAAATGTAAAGCCGTTTAATTCGTCATTGTCTTTCTCTCCCCTCCTCCTCTAACTGGAGGTGTTCAGTCTGAGGGCCTGTACAGAATCTCAGGCTTCAGTGATCTGATTGAAGATGTGAAGCTGGCTTTCGACAGAGGCAAGGTCCTTTTTTCTTTGCCACCGTATCTCATTCAGTTGCCTGCTTTCTGGGTGGGGCAGTCAGTGGGTATCAATTGGACTTAGGCCTGGACAGCATTTTTCAAGCACTCTTTTTGCAAGATTCAGGAGAACTAGGTTGGACAAAAACTGATTTAATTGTTTATTAATTACAGTTATTTCATTGTTGATTGGCCTTACCTGATAACTGCCATTGAGTGCCTACTGAGTTTATAATCTCTAGACCGACTGCACAACCACAGCACTATGTCATTCTAAGTTATCCTTTTGGATGCTCTTGGCATCTTTTAATTAACTGCCCCATCTATAGCCAAGTTAAAATCCTCCCTCTGTCTCCCAATAGATGGTGAAAAGGCGGACATTTCTGTGAATGTGTATGAAGACATCAACATAATCACTGGCGCACTGAAACTGTATTTCAGGGATTTACCCATTCCTCTTATCACGTACGACGCCTACCCAAGGTTTATGGAGGCAGCAAGTTAGTCCTAAACTTAGCACGTTTTGTGAATTTTTGTTATTGGGTGTGTGTATTATGGTTCCTGTACTGCAGACGCTGACTGTGTGCGTTTGTCGGGTCCTAGAGATAACGGATCCAGACAAGCTGTTGGAGGCCCATCATGAAGGTCTGAAGCTGCTGCCACCTGCACACTGTGAAACACTGTGTTATCTCATGGCCCACTTAAAGAGGTGAGACCAGATATCGTTGTATATTATGGTAAAACAGGCATACAGTTCCTAGTCATTGAGAAGAGACAATGATTAGATGTACAAGTCTATTAACAACAATAAAAACAAAAACATCTGGAGACGTCTGGATTGCATAAATATTTGAGCCCTTGAAGCAATACTTGGTGGAAGCACATTTGACAGCCATTAGGATGTTAGTTTTTTGGCCACAATTTAAAGAGCTAATATTTGTAATTTTCACACCACTTTGCACTGAGCTGGAGGCAGTATACATTTTTAAAGCATATACTGTGGCTACTTCGTAGTTTGAAACCTGAGCATTTTATTACATAATATGATGGCTGTTTTACCTTGCTTCAATGTAGCCAAGTCAAAATCTCACTATCAGTGGACGCAATCATTTTATTACTGACATTAAAACTAGTAGCTTATTTCTCGTGTTCTATTGGTTTTCAACTTTGTTTCATTGTCCGTAAGCCAAATACAAGCTTGTGCGTATTGCTGCCGTAATAATGTAAAGAAATAGTTTATCAACGTTTTAAGCTAAACGTTCTGATCTGTTGCATCAGATTCATTGCTTAAAAAAATGTTTGGCAACTAGGCCTACTGGTTTTATGAATTTGAAATATATCGTCCCATAACTCTCCCAGAGTCTGTTTGGGCTATTTCTTTCTCGACAAGCTGACCAATAGAGTAGAGAAACTTTTCTATTATGGGGGACAGTAGATTTCCTTAAGTAATTTGAATTAAATTGATAAAATAATATTGCATAATTAGCCTACTCCTTGTCGACAATAATTCAAAATGGACTACTAAAACATGATTTGGCCACAGAGGATCATTAACTTCAGTCGGAAGGAAAGGCAGTGAGCGCTGCAAATACAAAATAGATGATTGTTGAGTTGCAACTGTCACTGAAAAGCAGAGGCCCAGCCAGGCATATTACAGTATTTCTAAATTCAATCACAGGAAAACATAGTTTGGAAAGCAAATGGCTATTCCTGTAAAGAGAAGCAATGAAGGACAGTAGTATTTTAGCTATCAAAATGTTCAATTTAATTCAGAAACAACAGTAGGCCTATAGTCGATCTTATTGGCACTAGCGGAGAGCATCGGCCATATGAATATACACACTGCGCATATTCACACTCATTGTTGGGTCAGTACCACTTAAGTTTGTTTTTGGACAATAATTTCCTCCTCCAGTTTAGATGGACGTCGTATTCTATTTGTCTCACCTTATCGTTGGCCTATTTTAATGGACAAACTCGTTTTTATTGCTTGTGAGTTTCAGCAGAGTAGGCTAAATAGATTCTGCTAACGTCTCCAGATATAAAGTGTAGTCGAATTGCATTAAATGTGATTTTCATATGCAAAGAAAGCAATGTATCTGAAATAGCCCAGGCCTTTTTGGTCTTTTTTTGCAAACAGTGATTGCGTTACGATTGAGTCATCACATTTCAAATAGCCTACTATCTTACATACGTCTGCAAATGTGATGATGCATGGTATTTTATATTATAAAGGTGCATTTTTATGGTGAACATTTGCTTCCCCAAACTTTAAACTCACGCGCCGCCTTTACATGAATTTTGCTGTTCATTACTGGTATTGTTGGCTGAGAAAGTAAATGTGGACAGTTATTCTAAGTGTGCTGTTAGGACACACGTCATCCTCGACTTGCATGTTCTGTTAAGTTGAATTACCATAATCTAAATGTGATTTAAGTTGTTCTGTGTGTGGACACCGTAATCAGGTTACACACCCAATGCATATGGGTCTGGTACATTCTCAAATACCACATTTTCATAACGTAGTCCCTGGCATGCACATAACGTCCCTGGCATGCACATATTTTGCCGCTATTCCAGTGGAAGCTTACAGCATCTTTCTCTCATTGAATGGTTGATTCCTGCCATGTCAATTGATTTCTGCTGTTATAGTATTTTATAATAATACAATGCTATATAATACAATAAAATAGACATATTTAAAATGTTTTTCCATATGAATAACTTGTGAGATGTTCCAAATTCTAATGCATCTCCAATACAGTCTGCACATCCATTCACTTTGTTTTTCTTGTCATTGTGAACTACTCGTTGTACATTGTAAATTCAGTCACCCCCTTCATCGTCATGATCCTTATTCGGATAATTCAAATTCAATCATGAAGTGAGGAAAGACACATCAGCGTGTTGGTACCAATGCTGTTTGTCTTGGCAATTAGGTGTTACAACAAACAAACATCCTAAAAACAATTTTGTTTTGTCTTCTAAGAGCATTGTAAAATACAAATACTTAGGAAAGGTCAGGGAAGGAGGACAATGTTGCAGATTTATTTTAATGGAGTGGCTGCAGTCCCATCTTCTCTGCACCCCTTTTCACGAAAGCTGAAGGTCCGAAGCGTCTGCGCATGTGCTGGATTCTCTACTTTGCACAGTCTCTGCTCTATTCGTTCAGCTGCCCAGAGAACAGGCTACTCTGGCGAATGATGCTTGTTTAATAAAGTTAGATCAAAGCTGAATCAATGTCTACAAGGTCACATAATGATAGCATTCTATATTACAGAACCTAATATTATTTTTTATTTGACCTTTTATTTAACTAGGCAAGTCAGTTAAGAACACATTCTTATGTTCAATGACTGCCTAGGAACAGTGGGTTAACTGCGTTGTTCATGGGGCAGAGCGATATATTTTTACCTTGTCAGCTTGGGGATTCAATCTTGCAAACTTCCGGTTACTAGTCCAACGCACTAACCACTAGGCTACCTGCCGCCCCAATAATAGTATCAAATGGTTGGCATGCAGTTGCTGCATGGATGTTTCAATGGTAAAACTTGAAGAATTATCATTCACGATTGACAATGAGAAGTGTAGTGGGTGACCACAAAAATGTGTGCGTAAAGTAGAGGTAAAGAATCACATTCACAACGTGATTCGGAACTTCAGAGACCATCCGCCAATGGCGGTTCTAGTGTTAAAATGAGTAAATGTTTGTTTAGCAACTTATTGTGTGACCTAGGGAAATTCTTAGCACAAATACTTATGCAATAAAGACCAAGGCCTTTTTTAAAAATTATTAAATGTTCATATTGTCTACTAGGCGTGTTATGTTTAACAGTAGGCAATAATTGTTTTATGGTAGAAAACTCAATGGTTTTGAATGAGCATTGAATGAGTATGACAATGACACTTTTTTTGTTGTTGCTTGTTACCCTTTCCTGCTCCTCTCCAAAGGGTAACCCAAAATGATAAAGACAACCTGATGAATGCAGAAAACCTTGGCATTGTTTTTGGGCCCACCCTCATGCGTGCCCCAGACTTGGATGCGATGACGGCACTCAATGACATCCGCTACCAGAGACAGGTGGTGGAGACGCTCATAAAGAATGAAGACATTCTGTTCTGAAAGGGGATGACAAACAATGAAGGAAACTTAAATCATCAATAAGTGTTTTACTCATCATTTAGAATGGAGGAAGTGACAATTGTGTTTTTGAATATTTTCCCTTTGTTAAACCAAGACTTTAATAATAATGGAGTATTTGAGCCATTGTACAGTCTCTCCCACTCCCAGTGAACCCTGTCTGAAGAGATGTCTGTTGGGTTTGGATCACGTACCTTAGACTTGTCTTTTGCATGTTCACCCCCCCCCATTTCTGTCGGGGGTAACTGATGGAACACACATTCCTTCTGGATAGCTAGTATGTGTTTTGTTTTCAGATATTGGGTCACACCAAAGAGATTGAGGACTCATCTTTATATCTGACATTATAGTGTCTGTGACAGCATGGGCAGTGCTATTGAAGCTACAAGCCATAGGAATCCCCACCCTGTTGGCTACTTTTACTACTTTAAAATGGTGTAAGCCCTCAATGTCCATGCCAAATCGGGTTATGTCCATGAGTCCTATCTATTTTCACAGGTCACACTCACTCATTAACTGCTCTCTCTGATCTTGTACTGTAGATGTGGCTCATTGTTTCACAATGGGGTTATTCTTCTTGTGAATCACTAATGTACCTGGGTATAACATCGGTTAAAAACCTTTTTAATTTTGTTTAATGTTGTTTGTATGTTTTTACATTCAAACACCTTTTTGAGGTGACTTATTTTTTTAAGAGATGCAGTGGGATATTTGTATAATTTCAGCCAGTAGTCCTAGCACTCAAGCCATAATGGGCGCCTTAAATGTACTATGTCATATTAGCGGTGTGTCCTGTGTACATCTCCACTGCATTTACATTATAATGACATGCCACACAATTGGCACTCACTGCCCCTACTGTCAAAGAGCAGCCAATGTGCTCAAGCCTCCCACTTTTACCTTGCAGCATCATTGTATGTGATGGTGCCTTTCAACCTTCCTATCAACATTGTCTATCTGTTTTGGTTGTTTGAAGTTTATTTAACTAGGCAAGACAGTTAAGAACAAACTCTTATTTTCAATGAAGGCCTAGGAACAGTGGGTTAACTGCCTTGTTCAGGGGCAGGATGACAGATTTTTACCTTGTCAGCTCGTCAGACTTGAAACCTTTTGGTTACTAGTCCAACGCTCTAACCACTAGGCTACCTGCCGCCCCAGTGTCTGTGTCCCTTTATTCTCCGGGTCAGACTATGGCAAAATAACTTAAACTGTATATTTCCTGAAGAAAGTGTGTCCTTTCTTTAGCTGTCTAAAAGTAGTAGTAGAGACCGTGGTAGTTTTGATTGATTGATTGTAATTAATATGAATAGCAATAGTGACTGGTAAAAGTAGTGTTTTCATTTTAACATTCTGAAAGTTTCAACAGTGGGAAGTTTATGTTGAGTTAAATCTGCCTATCAAAGTTGTCATATGCGCATCCTTAAAAACATAGCCGTTGGGCTAATAAAGAATAATAGTATACAACAAGAAAGCCTGGACACTGATAAAGCTCCCAATTCACCGCTTTATTGACAACGTTTCAATCTGAAACGGATCTTCGTCAGAGTGTTCACATCCCAAAACCTACAGTCGTGACCAAAGGTTTTGAGAATGAGACACATTCATTTCCACAGATTTAGCTGCTTCAGTGTCTTTAGATATTTTTGTCAGATGTTACTATGGAATACTGAAGTATAATTACAAGCATTTCATAAGTGTCAAAGGTTTTTATTGACAATTACATGAAGTTGATGCAAAGAGTAAATATTTGCAGTGTTGACCCTTCTTTTTCAAGACGTGACGTCTGCAATCCGCCCTGGCATGCTGTCAATTAACTTCTGGGCCCATATCCTGACTGATGGCAGACCATTCTTGCATAATCAATTCTTGGAGTTTGTCAGAATTTGTGGGTTTTTGTTTGTCCACCTGCCTCTTGAGGATTGACCACAAGTTCTCAATGGGATTAAGGTCTGAGGAGTTTCCTGGCCATGGACCCAAAATATCGGTGTTTTGTTCCCCGAGCCACTTATCACTTTTGCCTTATGGCAAGGTGTTCCATAATGCTGGAAAAGGAATTCTTTGTCACCAAACTGTTCCTGGATGGTTGGGAGAAGTTGCTGTCTGAGGATGTGTTGGTACCATTCTTTATTCATGGCTGTGTTCTTAGGCAGAATTGTGAGTGAGCCCACTCCCTTGGCTGAGAAGCAACCCCACACATGAATGGTCTCAGGATGCTTTACTGTTGGCATGATGGTAGCGCGTGCTCACCTTGTCTTCTCCGTACAAGCTTTTTTCCGGATGCCCCAAACAATCAGAAAGGGTTTTCATCGAAGAAAATGACTTTACCCCAGTCCTCAGAAGTCCAATCACTGTACCTTTTTGCAGAATATCAGTCTGTCCCTGATGTTTTTCCTGGAGAGAAGTGGCTTCTTTGCTGTCCTTCTTGACACCCGGCCATCCTCCAAAAGTCTTTGCCTCATTGTGCGTGCAGATGCACTCACACCTGCCTGCTGCCATTCCTGAGCAAGCTCTGTACTGGTGGTGCCCTGATCCCGCAGCTGAATCAACTTCAGGAGACGGTCCTGGCGCTTGCTGGAATTTCTTGGGCGCCCTGAAGCCTTCACCACAATTAAACCGCTCTCCTTGAAGTTCTTGATGATCCGGTAAATAGTTGATTTAGGTGCAATCTTACTGGCAGCAATATCCTTGTCTGTGAAGCCCTTTTTGTGCAAAGCAATGATGACGGCACGTGTTTCCTAGCAGTTAACCATGATTGACAGAGGAAGAACAATGATTCCAAGCACCACCCTCCTTTTGAAGTTTCCAGTCTGTTTTCGAACTCCGTGATCTCCAGCCTTGTCCTCGTCAATCTGTGTTAACGAGAGAATCACTGACATGATGTCAGCTGGTCCTTTTGTGGCAGGGCAGAAATGCAGTGGAAATGTTTTTTGGGGATTCCGTTAATTTGCATGGAAAAGGGGGACTTTGCAATTAATTTTAATTCATCTGATCACTCTTCATAACATTCTGGAGTATATGCAAATTGCCATCATACAAACTGAGGCAGCAGACTTTGTGAAAATTAATATTTGTGCCATGACTGTACACATTTCACCTCACATGACCATTGCCGACATGACGCATGGTGGGTACAAAAAACATTTGTATATCTCCAATAATTACATAACAATGAGATGGGTGCATGTAATTGTTCCATAAAATATATATTTACAAAATAACCAAGTGGGTCAATCAAAGTATAGTAACATTCACGTAAGAAGTGGTCTGATATCAAACCTCTAGGAGAGACAGTACACAAACAGTGAATCAATACAATTCTCTTCTCAATAATAGTTATCGGTATCTCCGCCCATCCTAAGAGTCTTAACACGTTCAATGCCAATGTATCTCAGAGTTAATGTTGTGACGAGCCTCCATGAAATGCGCAGCAACAGGGTTTCTCTGGTCAAGGGTTCTGATATTACTCCTGTGTTCTGCCATCCTTGTTTTCAGAGGTCATTTAGTTTTTTTCTACATAGCATAGACCACAAATACATTTGATCGGGTATATCACATTTTATGAGGAACATGTAATGATGATAATCTTCATGGCCTTGCCTGTAAAAGGTTGATTGAACATTGTGCATTTGTGGTTTAGTAAGGTACTCGGTTACCACTTCTTTGCTCCAGACCAGTGCAAGGGGGAGTTAGAGCACTGATTGTGCTTTTGGGTCCTACTGTGTCTCTAACTGAAAATGAATGGGTTACATAAACCTAAATAGAAACTGATAATTGTGCACGACTTCAGTATTACGAAAACTGTTGTTACACTAAGGTTTTTATAATTTTATTTTGTTAGAATTATTTTGTTCTTACTGTAGGCCACTCCCGACCAATCACATTGTACAGCGCCTAAGTAGTGCAACGGTATAAGACGCTGCATAGCTGTGTCGCTACAGATGCTGGTTCAATACATGTGCTGGCCTCGACTGGGAGACCCATGAAATGACTGAAGGTTTTTGGTTTCTCTCCCTCTAAAAACATAAATAAATCATTCTAAATAACAAACTGGCTTTATTTACAAATTATTAACTGTCTCACCCCATGTTGAAGAATTGCATTTTTCTCACTCATTTTATGTTATTTGAAGACAATCATATAAAGAATATTGTTGTTTTCTGAACAAAGTGATTTTTAGTAATTTAGAAATAAAAGCCCATTGGATAGTCTCACAGATGTATTATTAACCCTGTTATTAGCAGGACAATATATTAGTCATATTGGTCATGGCTCCCGAGTGGCGCACAATGGGCTGCCTTGCAGATCTCCAGCTGTATTCACTGAAAGCGCGCAGGGTTCAAGGCACGAGGGCACGGGATGGGCTGCAGAGCCCCACACAGAAGACTGACCTAGCCCATAGGGGAGGAGGTGGACCCACTTGACACCACTTCAGGGGGCATTGCACTAATAATGGCGCTGACTAAGGACATGTTCCCGCTGTTCTGTTCTATTCTTAGTGACAGTCTGCACATTCACACTAAAACAATGTAACTAATATTAATGAAAGCATAAAAATACTCCTTCAAACAGCCAATGTTTATTTAGTTATGGATCCATAATGAATTACTATGGGAATAAATATGACTGAAGTTAGAAGCAATAGCCTTCAACTATTTTAGCACCGTTTGGGATGCTCTGAGACAAGCATGGGGACGAGTCTTGATAAATCAATGAGATTTTTATTTTCACTGAATCTCCGTTTGGGTGTTGGTTAGACTAGAATTAGATAATGAGGGTGTAGAAATGTTACGCTCTTAGTGTAACCTTTATTTAACTTGGCAAGTCAGTTAAGAACAAATTCTTATTTACAAGGACAGCCTACTCCTTATTCCCCGTCGGGGAATTGAATTCCGGTCTCCCACGTGCCCGCAGGATATATATATATATTTTTAGCTAAATAGCCAGGCACTGTACTCCCGACCGTCACGTTGTACATATTTTCTGTTCCATCCTAACGGAAACACAGGGTTTTTAATTTTCCTTGGAATAGAAACACCATAATATTAATCAAATTAATTAAGAAAGTACCAGTCAAAAGTTTGGACACATCTACTCATTCCAAGGTTTATCTTTATTTTTACTATTTTCTACATTGTAGAATAATAGTGAAGACATCACAACTATGAAATAACACATATGGAATCAGTTAACCACTTGCTCCTACCTGGCACGCAGGCATCCCATCTAGAGCTCTGGAAATGCAAATGCGCTATGCTAAATGCTAATAGTATTAGTTAAAACTCAAACGTTCATTAAAATACACATGCAGGGTATTGAATTAAAGCTACACTCGTTGTGAATCCAGGCAACAAGTCAGATTTTTAAAATGCTTTTCGGCGAAAGCATGAGAAGCTATTATCTGATAGCATGTAACACCACAAAAGACCCGCATGGGACGTAAAACAAAATAATTAGCATATTCGGCGCTACACAAACCGCACAATAAAATATAAAACATTCATTACCTTTGACCATCTTCTTTGTTGGCACTCCTAGATGTCCCATAATCACTATTGGGTCTTTTTTTCGATTAAATCGGTCCATATATAGCCTAGATATCGTTCTATGTAGACTGTGTGATAAACGGAAAAAAGAGCGTTTCATAACGTAATGTCATTTTTTTAAATTCAAAAAGTCGATAAACTTTCACAAAACACTTCGAAATACTTTTGTAATGCAACTTTAGGTATTAGTACACGTTAATAAGCGATAAAATTCATCAGGAGGCGATGTAACTTCTATAGGTGTCGTCTTGAAAAAAACATGGCCGAGAGAGCTCGACCAAAACATCCGGTCGGAGAACGGAGGGAAAGAGTTCCCTTGAACCGGTTAGACCAAGAATCAATTGCGAATCAAATGACAAGACTCTAGACAACGTGTGGTAGCTGTAGGCGCTGAAACCTCGGTCTCATGTAATTCGGTTCACTTTGAACAATTCCTGGAAGTAAGCACAAGGATATTTATTTCCATTTTCAGTGATCGGGTTTTCCTGCGCTATTCGATGAAACTCACGCTCTGTTAAAGTCACAGCCGGGATTTAACCAGTTTTAGAAACGTCAGAGTGTTTGCTATCCACACATACTAATAATATGCATATACTATGTTCCTGGCATGAGTAGCAGGGCGCTGAAATGTTGCGCGATTTTTAACAGAATGTTCGAAAAAGTAGAGGGTCGACTTAACAGGTTAAGGACACATTCTTATTTACAAGGACAGCCTACTTTTCCTCCGTGTTGTGGAATTGCACTCCGATCTCCCGCGTGCCTGCATTCTCAAGTACAGCCTTTATTGAAGGCTATCAAATGCTTCTCAAAGATGCCCTCTGGTGGTCAAGCTAGCACTTGCCCTCTGGTGGTCAAACAAGCACTAACTACCATTAATAGTACCATTGGTTCATACTTAAATAACATGCCATAGAATTCTGCAGCACCGTGCAAGCTGCGCCACAGTACGCTGCAACTTTTAAAGGAGGAACGACTGTATGCTAAGCCTGTAACAAGGTCTGTGAGAGGGTTTTAGTCATGTATGCTTAGTCATGTATGCCATGTATGTTTTTTGGCAAGAATTAACCAATATCACAACATGCCTTGCTCATATTGCTATCAAAATATTTGATTCCTATCGAATTGTCAATATTGGTGCCCAATATGTAGGGCCCTATAAAATCAACTTTTTTTTTTCTCATTTTTTTACGTTTTTTTCCCCCTTTTTATTATTATTATTATTATTTATTTATTTTTGCTCTCAAAATGTCTGTAGCACTCGTGATTGTAGAGTTTGCTGAACAAATGGCCACTGGATTGATGCAAATAATCATATAATTCTGCCAGGTAGGCATCCTGTAGGCTACTTTGTAGTAACATTTAATTGAGAAGGTTTTTGGGAAAGCCTTCCCATCTCTACCAGAAGACGGTTATCATTAGCATCATCGATAACGGTTACACAAAGTGTGGACATAACCTCGCACCATACACATCTGGGAGCATTTCTGTGCTATTTCAGAAAGTTGCAGGAAAATACGAATCACTGATGAATTTTGTTCACATCTTATTAATTTAGTATAAAAGTTATTCATTTGCCCAAGACCAATACATTTTTGAACACTGTTGAATTCTGTTTTAATGTTTGTATTCCGTTTCCTTCCACAATCTCCAGAACACAGATTTGATAGAGCCCTAAAGATTATACCAAACCACGGCAAAACTGCCTTCCTCGAGCGAAGAAGTGGGACTTGTGGCGGGATAGTGTAATTAAAATGTTTAAGAACAAACACTAACGGATCAGTTATACTAGGCACTATCTCTAGCAATCAAACTACTGGAAACCAGACATTTTCTATGTGATGGTCTTGCTAGCTTTAACACCGTGCTGGACAGGCTATTCACAAATGTGACATTGTGCAAAGGAAGATCTTGGTGATTCCAAGTCTTGAAGGGACAATCTGCAGTTGCTACATCCATTTATCGACTTTTAAATGAATGATATGCTCATTGACTCTTCAAGAATATAACTTGTAGATGCCTCATGAACCTAGTTCAACTGTTGAGCTTGTTTTACTAGTTTGTAAGCAACGTAAATGTAAACAAACTGTGTAGCCTCAATATGATCAAATCAATCAAATTGTATTTGTCACATGCAGTGTTGCCAACTCAGTAAGGAAAGTAGCTATTGGCTGTCCTAAAAGTGACATTATCAGCTAATTTGCATAATTTGCCATGTAATTGTGATGGACGCTGTAGGAGAGAGGAATAATGTCATGGGAGAGACAAAAAGTGAGTAAAAAACACCCTAAATATGTTTAGAACAACAAATTAACTTTCTTCTGTTGATTCTTTTTATGTCACAATTCCAACTCTCCTTTATCCGGGCTTGGGACCGGCAAAAGTGACCCAAAAGAAACACTCGTGGAGTTACTTAGTTTTATAATTTCATTTTTAATTTCATTTTTTTGTGTTGTTTTCTTAGTTTGGTTTGGTTTTTACCATTATGGTCCGTTTAGGAACCTACAACAAGTCACAGTAAAACATGAACATTTTTTAACCATAACATTGTTTACATTTTTTTGTATACACTCTAAATGGACCAAAAAGAGACAATAGAAAAAACTGTCAATGGCAATGTGAGAAAATTATGGTAACTAGTCTTGCCCTAATTCAGTTTAATTGTTGTTTTTTTCCAGACCCTCCTCCACACACAGGCTGTGCTGGCTCACAGAAAGAGTGGGTCATCGTCATTTTGGTCAAGGCTCTCTATGGCAGGTTCAGCAACTGAGGGATCTGACTGAAATGAGTAAGCAGCTGATGTTCCAAAAAGCTGCAAAACATTATCAGGCAGCTGGTGCTCATGGCAAGCCTTACCCGACAGCTTCAGTCCATATCGAATGTACTGTACACATCAATGATTTCGCTCTCGCTGCAGGTGATTCTTTGATCCACCTCTACACAGACGACACCATTCTGTATATATCACTAGGCATTTTGAACAATGCTACCTAATATAATGTTTACATACCCTACATTATTCATCTCATATGTATACGTATATACTGTACTCTATATCATCTACTGCATCTTTATGTAATACATGTATCACTAGCCACTTTAACTCTGCCACTTTGTTTACTTACTCATCTCATATGTATATACTGTACTCAATACCATCTACTGTATCTTGCCTATGCCGCTCTGTACCAACACTCATTCATATATCTTTATGTACATATTCTTTATCCCCTTACACTTGTGTCTATAAGGTAGAAGTTTTGGAATTGTTAGCTAGATTACCTGTTGGTTATTACTGCATTGTCGGAACTAGATGCACAAGCATTTCGCTACACTCGCATTAACATCTGCTAACCATGTGTATGTGACAAATAAAATTTGATTTTATTTGTATATCTCTGGCCCTTCGTTGGACACTGTGTTAACTAACCTCCAGATGAGCTTCAATGCCATACAACTCTCCTTTCGTGGCCTCCAATTGCTCTTAAATGCAAGTAAAACTAAATGCATGCTCTTCAACCGATCGTTGCTGCCCGCACCTGCCCGCCCGTCCAGCATCATTACTCTGGACGGTTCTGACTTAGAATATGTGGACAAATACAAATACCTAGGTGTCTGGTTAGACTGTAAACTCTCCTTCCAGACTCACATTAAACAGCTCCAATCCAAAATTAAATCTAGAATTGGCTTCCTATTTTGCAACAAAGCATCCTTCACTCATGTTGCCAAACATACCCTCATAAAACTTATCATCCTACCGATCCTCGATCATTTACAAAATAGCCTCCAACACTCTACTCAACAAATTGGATTCAGTCTATCACAGTGCCAACCGTTTTGTCACCAAAGCCCCATATACTACCCACCACTGCGACCTGTATGATCTCGTTGGCTGGCCCTCGCTTCATACTCGTCGCCAAACCCACTGGCTCCAGGTCATCTACAAGTCTCTGCTAGCTAAAGCCCCACCTTATCTCACCTCACTGGTCACCATAGCAGCACCCACCCGTAGCACACGCTCCAGCAGGTATATCTCACTGGTCACCCCCAAAGCCCAATTCCTCCTTTGGCTGCCTCTCCTTCCAGTTCTCTGCTGCCAATGACTGGAAAGAACTGCATGATTTACAGACACTTGAAAGTGAGGTGATGGGGAACGAAAATGGCTATAGTTACAGATTGGTAGCCCCGAATTTGAAATCCGCCTTTTTCTATGAAGATCGGAGAAGCAGGGGAAGATTTTAGCTTGTGGAACTTTTTTCTTCAAAAATGCTCCGGCAAGCTTTTTCTCTAAAATGTTTTCGAAAGGGGTAAAATAAACAGTTGTTTGGGAAAGTTTGAAAAACACGTGGTATTGCAGTTAGTAAAACTGCTGTAAAGCATGTTCCATGTTCCATCTTTTGACAAGCAGAAAAGTAGAGGAAGGTGTTAAAGCAACCGCTATGTCAGATTTCCAAAAAAAGCTTAAGGAAAAAGCAAATCATGTAATAATCTGAGAACGGCGCTCAGAAAACAAATAGATATATCCGCCATGTTGGAGTCAACAGAAATCAGAAATAACATTATAAATATTCCCTTACCTTTGATGATCTTCATCAGAATGCACTCCCAGGAATCCCAGTTCCACATTAAATGTTTGATTTGTTCGATAATGTCCATCATTTATGTCCAAGTAGCTACTTTTGTTAGCGCGTTAGGTATACAAATCCAAACGCTCATGCCGGTCCCGCATAACTTCAGACAAGAAATTCAAATAATTATATTACAGGTCTTAGAAACATTTCAAACAATGTATAGAATCAATCTTTAGGGTGTTGTTATCATAAATCTTCAATACATTTCCAACCGGAGAATTCCTTTGTGTCAAGAGAAGCAATGGAACGCAGGCCGATATCATGTGAATTGTGCATGACCAGGAAATGGCTCTCTGCCAGTAACCTGACTCATTCCCCTCTCATTCAGCCCCACAACACAGTAGAAGCCTAATTCAAGTTTCTAAAGACGGCAGCACTGTAGAAACTATTACACTCAACTGAATGACTTGATTAGTGTAGTGTTAGCTAGCTACATAGCTGTCTTTGCTGTCTTCGTATCCAAGATAATTGTGTAGTTTAGAGTGTGTAGTCTTAGAGTGATTATCTTAATTTACAGAGGTTAGCTAGCCAGCTATTTGTCAGTCCATAAGAAGTTTTAAACAATGGATTACATTTTAGGAGACACTGCTAGCTAGCCAACAGCTAGCCAACGTGAAGATTCCGAATACAACTCAACAAACCTGTATTCCGATTTCGCTCCACAGGTAGTATCACATTTTCATTTCATTACAGTACAACGGTTTGATTAGTTTGAGGAGAAAAGCTGGAAGCTCCCATTGGGAAGGCTACCAGGTTCTGTTACATACCGTCTTTGTATCAAAGATAATTGTGTAGTCTAGAGCGATTTTCTAGGTTGGCTAGCCAGCTATTGTCAGGAGAGGGTTCGGTTTTAACGCAACGTAACGTAATCAAGTCACTGCTAGCTAGCCAGCCACCACCCCGTACTAAATAGCAGCACTGTAGAAACTATTACACTGACCAACGGAACGACTTGATTAGTGTAGTGTCAACAACGCAGCCACTGCCAGCTAGCCTACAAAGTCAACAACGCAGCCACTGCCAGCTAGCCTACTTCAGCAGTACTGTATCATTTTAATCATTTTAGTCAATAAGATTCTTGCTACGTAGTCTTAACTTTCTGAACATTCGAGACGTGTAGTCCACTTGTCATTCCAATCTCCTTTGCATTAGCGTAGCCTCTTCTGCTAGCCTGTCAACTATGTGTCTGTCTATCCCTGTTCTCTAGCCCTCTCTGCACAGACCATACAAACGCGAATCCACACTGCGTGGCTCCACAGGTAGTATCCATTTTCATTTCCTAATCTGGTGATCCCAGCTAGCGCACGATCCACGTGGAGTTCCAGGTCTCCGGTAGCCTCTGGAACTGCCGATCAGCGGCCAACAAGGCAGAGTTCATCTCAGCCTATGCCTGCCCTCCAGTCCCTCGACTGCCAGCTTGGCACTGACGGAAACATGGATCACCACAGATGTGGTCCTTCTGTAGCTCAGTTGGTCAGAGCATGGCGCTTTGTAGCCGTCCAGGGTAGTGGGTTCGATCCCCTGGACCACCCATACGTACTGCGTGCCGAATGTATGCACACATGACTGTAAGTCGCGTGGAGTTCCAGGATAAAAGCCGTCTGCCAAAAGGCAGAGTTCATCTATATGCCTCCCTCCAGTCCCTATACATATACATATACATGGATATAGATAACACTGCCACTCCTACTGCTCTCTCTTCGTCCGCCCACGTGTTCTCGCACACCCCGAGAGCTTCTGGTCAGCGGGGTGGTGGCACCGGGATCCTCATCTCTCCCAAGTGGTCATTCTCTCTTTCTCCCCTTACCCATCTGTCTATCGCCTCCTTTGAATTCCATGCTGTCACAGTTACCAGCCCTTTCAAGCTTAACATCCTTATCATTTATCGCCCTCCAGGTTCCCTCAGAGAGTTCATCAATGAGCTTGATGCCTTGATAAGCTCCTTTCCTGAGGACGGCTCACCTCTCACCTCTCACAGTTCTGGGCGACTTTGACCTCCCCACATCTACCTTTGACTCATTCCTCTCTGCCTCCTTCTTTCCACTCCTCTCCTCTTTTGACCTCACCCTCTCACCTTCCCCCCCTACTCACAAGGCAGGCAATACGCTCGACCTCATCTTTACTAGATGCTGTTCTTCCACTAACCTCATTGCAACTCCCCTCCAAGTCTCCGACCACTACCTTGTATCCTTTTCCCTCTCGCTCTCATCCAACACTTCCCACACTGCCCCTACTCGGATGGTATCGCGCCGTCCCAACCTTCGCTCTCTCTCCCCCGCTACTCTCTCCTCTTCCATCCTATCATCTCTTCCCTCTGCTCAAACCTTCTGCAACCTATCTCCTGATTCTGCCTCCTCAACCCTCCTCTCCTCCCTTTCTGCATCCTTTGACTCTCTATGCCCCCTATCCTCCAGGCCGGCTCGGTCCTCCCCTCCCGCTCCGTGGCTCGACGACTCATTGCGAGCTCACAGAACAGGGCTCCGGGCAGCCGAGCGGAAATGGAGGAAAACTCGCACTGAGGAGGGAGCGAAACGACCTGGCATCGTTTCGCTCCCTCCTCTCTACATTTTCCTCTTCTGTCTCTGCCGCTAAAGCCACTTTCTACCACTCTAAATTCCAAGCTTCTGCCTCTAACCCTAGGAAGCTCTTTGCCACCTTCTCCTCCCTCCTGAATCCTCCCCCCTCCTCCCTCTCTGCAGATGACTTCGTCAACCATTTTGAAAAGAAGGTCGACGACATCCGATCCTCGTTTGCTAAGTCAAACGACACCGCTGGTTCTGCTCACACTGCCCTACCCTGTGCTCTGACCTCTTTCTCCCCTCTCTCTCCAGATGAAATCTCGCGTCTTGTGACGGCCGGCCGCCCAACAACCTGCCCGCTTGACCCTATCCCCTCCTCTCTTCTCCAGACCATTTCCGGAGACCTTCTCCCTTACCTCACCTCGCTCATCAACTCATCCCTGACCGCTGGCTACGTCCCTTCCGTCTTCAAGAGAGCGAGAGTTGCACCCCTTCTGAAAAAACCTACACTCGATCCCTCCGATGTCAACAACTACAGACCAGTATCCCTTCTTTCTTTTCTCTCCAAAACTCTTGAACGTGTGCCGTCCTTGGCCAGCTCTCCCGCTATCTCTCTCAGAATGACCTTCTTGATCCAAATCAGTCAGGTTTCAAGACTAGTCATTCAACTGAGACTGCTCTTCTCTGTATCACGGAGGCGCTCCGCACTGCTAAAGCTAACTCTCTCTCCTCTGCTCTCATCCTTCTAGACCTATCGGCTGCCTTCGATACTGTGAACCATCAGATCCTCCTCTCCACCCTCTCCGAGTTGGGCATCTCCGGCGCGGCCCGCGCTTGGATTGCGTCCTACCTGACAGGTCGCTCCTACCAGGTGGGGTGGCGAGAATCTGTCTCCTCACCACGCGCTCTCACCACTGGTGTCCCCCAGGGCTCTGTTCTAGGCCCTCTCCTATTCTCGCTATACACCAAGTCACTTGGCTCTGTCATAACCTCACATGGTCTCTCCTATCATTGCTATGCAGACGACACACAATTAATCTTCTCCTTTCCCCCTTCTGATGACCAGGTGGCGAATCGCATCTCTGCATGTCTGGCAGACATATCAGTGTGGATGACGGATCACCACCTCAAGCTGAACCTCGGCAAGACGGAGCTGCTCTTCCTCCCGGGGAAGTACTGCCCGTTCCATGATCTCGCCATCACGGTTGACAACTCCATTGTGTCCTCCTAAGAATCTTGGCGTGATCCTGGACAACACCCTGTCGTTCTCAACTAACATCAAGGCCTGTTCCTGTAGGTTCATGCTCTACAACATCCACAGAGTATGACCCTGCCTCACACAGGAAGCGGCGCAGGTACTAATCCAGGCACTTGTCATCTCCCGTCTGGATTACTGCAACTCGCTGTTGGCTGGGCTCCCTGCCTGTGCCATTAAACCCCTACAACTCATCCAGAATGCCGCAGCCCGTCTGGTGTTCAACCTTTCCAAGTTCTCTCACGTCACCCCGCTCCTCTGCTCTCTCCACTGGCTTCCAGTTGAAGCTCGCATCCGCTACAAGACCATGGTGCTTGCCTACGGAGCTGTGAGGGGAACGGCACCTCAGTACCTCCAGGCTCTGATCAGGCCCTACACCCAAACAAGGGCACTGCGTTCATCCACCTCTGGCCTGCTCGCCTCCCTACCACTGAGGAAGTACAGTTCCCGCTCAGCCCAGTCAAAACTGTTCGCTGCTCTGGCCCCCCAATGGTGGAACAAACTCCCTCACAACGCCAGGACAGCGGAGTCAATCACCACCTTCCGGAGACACCTGAAACCCCACCTCTTTAAGGAATACCTAGGATAGGATAAGTAATCCTTCTCACCCCCCCCCTTAAGATTTAGATGCACTATTCTAAAGTGACTGTTCCACTGGATGTCATAAGGTGAATGCTCCAATTTGTAAGTCGCTCTGGATAAGAGCCTCTGCTAAATGACTTAAATGTAAATGTAAATGTAGGATTTAATGTAAACATTAAACAATTCCCTCGGAAAGCAAATAACTTTACAGGGATTGTGTTGGCCAGATTTAAGTACTCGACCAACCCACCTCGGTTCATTTTAACTCATGATGAGTACCAGTGTTATTGATACAAGAAGGGCACTGAGAACATAGGTGATTTTAACTTCTCTAGGGTAGGGGGCAGCATTTGGAATTTTGGATGAAAACTATGCCCAAATTAAACAGCTTTCTACTCAGGCCCAGAAGATAGGATATGCATATAATTAGTAGATTTGGTTAGAAAACACTAAAGTATCAAAACCTGTTAAAATAATGTCTGTGAGTATAACAGAACTGATTTGGCAGGCGAAAACCTGAGAAAAATCCATTCAGGAAGTAGGATATTTTTGTTGTTGTTGTAGTTTTCCAGTCAATGCCATTACAGTATTCATTGATTTAGGACTCTATTTGCTGTTCCTATGCCTTCCACTAGATGTCAACAGTCTTTAGAAATAGTTTCAGGCTTGTATTCTGAAAAATTAGGGAGTAAGAGCAGTCTGAATAAGTGGACCCTGTTGTGTGAGTGCCTTTCTTGTTTACCTTTTATATTGACAACATTATTCTCCGGTTGAAATATTATAGATTATTTAGGCTATAAACAACCTGAGGATTGAATATAA
Source organism: Oncorhynchus gorbuscha (assembly GCF_021184085.1). NCBI lineage: Eukaryota > Metazoa > Chordata > Actinopteri > Salmoniformes > Salmonidae > Oncorhynchus > Oncorhynchus gorbuscha. The sequence continues at coordinate 39,284,719 of NC_060179.1, forward strand.
ACATTGTTTGATATGTTTCTATGAACTTTACGGATACAATTTGAATTTGCTGTCTGCCTGTTGTGACTGTGTTTGTGCCTGTGGATTACTGAAAAAAACACTGGAACAAAACAGAGTTTTTCAAATATAAAGAGAGACTTTAAATAAAAGAAACATTTATTGAATAAATGAATGTCTTCTGAGTGCCACCATATGAAGATCATCAAAGGTAAGGGATTAATTTTATCTCTATTTCTGACTTAACTGTTTTTGTAACTCTTCTACTAAGTTAATCTTTAAACCAATGTAAAATAGTTGAATATTTTCTGAATTTTTATAATGAGTTTTTCTGTATGTGATTTGGTGCTCTGCAATCTCACTGGATGTTGGCCAGATGGGACAATAGCGTCCCACATACTCTAGAGAGGTTAACCTCTTTGGGATAGGGGGCTGGATTTACACTTTTGGATAAATAGCGTGCTATATTTCAACTTCCTGCTACTCATGCCAAGAATATAAGATATGCATGTTATTAGTAGATTTGGATAGAAAACACTCTGAATGTTCTAAAACTGTTTGAATCATGTATGTGAGTATAACAGAACTTATGTAGCAGTCAAAACCCTGAGGACTAACCGTTCAGAACTTTTTTATTTTAGATCAATGTCAATTCAATGAGTTTTCATTGGGGAACTAGATTTCTAAGGCACTTGTTTGCGGTTCCGACCGCTTCCACTGGGTGTCACCAATATTTGGAAATAGGTTGAGTTTATTCCTTTGTGAAATGAAGAAGTACGACCATAGCTCACGCTGACATTGGTTTCATTATTATCTGAACCATTCTGACATAGGACCGTCGTCCTACATCCCCGGAACAGGAAGTTCTATTGTCGTCAAGGTCTTATATAGGAAAGGAGAGGAGGGCGTGTTTGAAAAGTTGTATAGCCCATGTCCCTTCACAGGGCGGGCCCCTGATTGAGCAGCCCTATCTTATGAAACCCCACATCTCACATTTTAGAAGCTAAAATCACATTTCATACCATCACAAATAATTTCATAATCAAACATTTAAATTGAACAACAATTCCATGTGAATCTGATAACTCTGATGTGTAGACTTTCCACTGTAGAGTTTGTCATCTTATCATTGATGAGAATGTCTCATATGACAACCAAACTGACATCATATTCATTAAGTACCACTGCATATGTTCAATTGTTCGGATTACCAGAATATAGTTCATTTCCCCCCACCTACTGATGTTCCCAGAATCTCTATGTTAACCAAGTGTTTCGCAAATGTAACCTCAGTAGGGTAGAGAGAGGAAAAAGGGGGGAAGAGGTATTTATGACTGTCATAAACCTACCCCCCAGGCCAAAGTCATGACACAAGCCACTCAATAAAATCAAAAGTATTGAAGCCATTCATACATCTGCTGATGTCACAAAGCGCTATACAGAAACCCAGCCTAAAACTCCAAACAGCAAGCAATGCAGGTGTAGAAGCACAGCGGCTAGGAGAAACTCCCTAGAAAGGCCGGAACCTCGGAAGAAACCTAGAGAGGAACTAGGCTATTAGGTGTGGCCAGTCTTCTTCTGGCTGTATAGACTGTTGTCTTTGCTACCGCACGGCAAGCGGTACCGGAGCACCAAGTCTAGGACCAAAAGGCTCCTCAACAGCTTCTACACCCAAGACTGCTGAACAATTAATGAAATCGCAACCAAACAATTTACATTGACCCCCCCTCCCTTTTGTACACTGCCTCTACTCGCTGTTTATTATCTATTATTATTCACCCCCACCTACAAATTACCTCAACTAACCTGTACCCCTGCACACTGACTCGGTACCGGTGCCCCCTGTGTATAGCCTCGTTATTGTTATTGTTATTGTGTTACTTTTTATTATGACTTTTTATTTCAGTCTACATGGTAAATATTTTCTTAACTCTTCTTGAACTGCACTGTTGGTTAAGAGCTTGTAAGTAAGCATTTCATGTTGAAGTCTACACTTGTATTCGGCGCATGTGACAAATAAAGTTTGATTTGAGATATGAATAAATGTTTTATAAGTCCTACAGTTGCCTAGGCCTGCATGACTCAAGCATGCACAAAGCAAGCTCAGCCCTGTGAGTTCTATTATTTATCAGTTGTTGTCTCTGTGTTTGGGTAGAGGAAATCCCCTTCCTAATCTAGTCTAAATATAATTAATTTGAACAAGTATAAGTTTGCTGCAGTTTGACAGTGTTGTCATCCTTCCCAGGGCCAGGAGTTTTTTCTTTCATTTAAAAAAACAACATGTGACCGGATTAGGAAAAACTGGTGCCATCATAGCCCATATAAAACCTTTTTACAACTGTCATAGCTTATAGGGTCCAGAGTTATCCTGGTTTGGTTAAAAGATAAGGAAGAACTCCAAGCCCATGGGGTTAAAAATCCCCCCCACTCTTGGACCTATGGTGCCACCAGTCAAACTTGCAGTTATCGTTGGGTATTTGGATGATCAGGGCATTATTCAGGAAAATGTATTGGGCTACTTTGATGTGTCAAGTGGGTGAGATGCGCAGTCTTTGTTTCACTTTATGGAGAAACTTGTTGTTTAAATCTTCAATGGCGCAGCTGTAATAGAACGTTTCTGCTATTTGTATTTCCTGTTAAGTCCCCTTCTGTTCCCTGATTATGAGCTGATGACCACTGCCATTGTCAACTCTCTCCTGACATGAACTGAAGGCACGTCTCATGTGCCCTCTCATTCCCCATAATATTGTACTATAAATGTCTTTATTAAATGTTTTAGGTTCAAATAATTACTCTGACGATTTTTGAAATACATTTTGACGTCTCTGTGCATTCCACGCCTATACCGTGGGTCTTCCATCCTCCTCAATTTTTGAAGTCACCAGCTTCCACTGGTGTATACACACGCTCTGTTAGGTCTGGAATAGCAGTGACAGCCCTAAACCTGCAGAGCTCTCCAAATGTCTGCTCATTACTGCCCACCTCAGGGCAGAAAGAGGAAGTGCATATGTGCATCTGACTTGCCATGGAAAGGGAATTCTTCAGCTCAGTTGTCTTTAGTGTGGCCAGTGCTTAAAAACAGTTTTTAGACAATTTTGTGAAAATGGCCTCAGAAAACATACCTTTTCAGTCATAAGAATAACTGGTACTTTCAGCCTATAATATTATCACATGAAGTTAACTAAGGCTCCCGAGTGGTGCAGTGGTCAAGGGTACTGTATCTCAGTGCAAGAGGTGTCACTACAGACACCCTGGTTTGAATCCAGACTGTATTACAACTGGCCGTCATTGGGAGTCCTATAGGGTGGTACGCAATTGGCTCAGCATCGTCCGGGTTTGGCCGGTGTAGCCTGTCATTGTAAATAAGAAATTGTTCTTAACTGACTTGCCTAGTTAAAGTAAAAACTATTTTAAAGTTATTAATTAACATGACCGTTGAAAACAGTCACAGTGTTATAAGAAGTTGATTATGAAATGGATTTCAGTATGATACCTTTTTGTGTGAGTCTAAAGCATTACGTCATCATTGGGTCAGTGCGCTCCAATGTGTAAATGTGTGTGATAAAGCCAGAACAGAACCAAGCAGTGCCTGCTTTGACAATGACATCAGAGAAATTGACCACTGGCTGTTTGTTTGTGTGTGTATCCCGGTCACACTGGCCCCAAGGAGAGGGATAGGCAGAACACTCTATCACTTTTGTCCAAATACATACAACCAAACACAAACCACTTGACATAGACAAAAGACTCACATTGTGCCAGGGAGATAGACAGAGAGTGAGCAAGAGATAGGAACCCCCCCACGCCTTGCTGACCCCCTTGTGTCTTATGTCTGAACCTCCACCCCCATCCTCCACTATCACATAGCCCAGACAACAGAAGCTTTTAGTGGGCAGAGAGTGCCTGTTTATCAGAGTCCTCATGGCTGACACACACACGCCTCCCTCATGTCATCAAAGAGCTCCAATCAGAGTGGGGACTGTCTTCTCATCCCTAGCTTTAATGGCTTTGACCCCCAGGGCCCTGAGAATATGGAGACTATGAAGTCTATCTAGGTTTCCTCCACATGATGCAAACAGCCAGGGCCATATTCCATCTAACACACCTCTATATCTGTTCTTTGACTGGGATGCTTTGTGACTGTTGAAGAGTGCTCTGCTCGCTCTCTCTTTCCTCCCTCTGCTTTACCTCCCCCTCACCTCTGGTCGCAGACCAGTATACAACACCATGGCACCTTCTCGCTAAATGCCTGACCTCATAGCAGGGCTCTCTCTATGACCAGACTCCCAGGATCATATGATTTGTCCTGATGGAGGATGGAGTCGTAGATGAAGAAACCTCGGAGGCCGTGAGGATGTGTTAATGGGACTGCCTTATCTTTCCTGCTGGGGCATTGGCAGAGTTATTAACAGCCAGGTCAGGTTTGTGTTCCTTACTTCCATGCTGATGACCTCCCCCAGGCCAGGAGCTCTGTGCTTGGGCCAGGCGAACTGGCCCCTGCACTCTGCAGCCCTGGATGAGACAGACTGACATGTTTATACCAGGCCTGCTGATTTATTTTCCTCCATGGATTCAAATCAGTGACAAGGGCGCCATAGCACAGACTGGACTCCAGACTGATGAACCAGCTTGACTGGTTTCCAGTGGTTGGCCAAGTTTAATTTGTGACATGCGCCGAAAGTGTAGACCTTACAGTGAAATGCTTATTTACAAGCCCTTAACCAACATTGCAGTTTTATGAAAGACAGGTGTTAAGTAAAAAATAGATAAATAAAAAAAGAATAATTATAGAGCAGTAGGAAAATAACAGCAGCGAGGCTATATACAGGGGGTGCCTTTACAGAGTCAATGTGCGAGGGCCCAGGTCAGTCAAGGCAAATAAGGCAATATTTTAAAATAAATTAATAAAAAACCCTACAATGTGATTTTCTGGATTTTTTTTTCTCATTTTGTCTTTCATAGTTGAAGTGTACCTATGATGAAAATTACAGGCCTCTCTCATGTTTTTAAGTGGGATATCTTGCACAATTGTTGGCTGACTAAATATTTTTTTGGCCCACTATATATGTTTATTATACCTGTTGATACAGGGCTCATATGTTAAACTATTCTAACTGAACATTTTCTTTCACAGTGGCACTGACTCTGACTGGGAGCCCCCATTGCCAACTTGTCTATCCCCCTCTGAAGCTGGTTCATCCAGCTGTACCCCTGCTGTCTCTGGCTCCACACCTCCTGGGCCATTTAGATGTGTGAAGGCACTGACAAAGAAGCGGAGGAGGGGAAGTGTGCCACCCGCTAACAGAGGGACAGAAGGGCGTTGGCACACCATCCTAGAAGATGATGTGGAGCCAACCCAACCAACTTTTAGGCCGAAAAGGAAGCCAGGACCTCAGGTGAACCCGACCACAACTTACACCCCCCCCCTTCAGCTTTTTCAGCTGTTTTTCACAATCTGTTGTCGATTCACTCGTGACTAACACGAATAAGTATTGGGAGAGGAAGCAACCTGTCATGTTTTGTCATTGATTATCATGTCTTGTCCCTGTGCTTCCCCTTCTATTCGTTTCCCTCTGCTGGTCTTATTAGGTTCTTTCCCTCTTTCTATCCCTCTCTCTCCCCCTCCCTCTCTCACTCTCTCGCTCTCTCTTCTCTCTATCGTTCCGTTCCTGCTCCCAGCTGTTCCTATTCCCCTAATCAATCATTTAGTCTTCCCACACCTGTTCCCGATCCTTTTCCCTGATTAGAGTCCCTATTTCTCTCCTTGTTTTCCGTTCCTGCCCTGTCGGATCCTTGTCTATATTCACCGTGCTGTGTCTATGTATTGCCCTGTCGTGTCGTGTTTCCCTCAGATGCTGCGTGGTGAGCAGGTGTCTGAGTCTGCTAGGTTCAAGTGCCTTCCCGAGGCAACCTGCAGTTCTTGATCAAGTCTCCAGTCTGTTCTCGTCTTTACGAGTAGTATTATGCCTTTTGTTTTGTAAAGTATCTTTACTGGATTAAAAACTCTGTTTTCGCCAAGTCGCTTTTGGGTCCTCATTCACCAGCATAACAGAAGGATCCGACCAAGGAATGGACCCAGCGACTACAGATGCTCGTAACACTGCCGTCGAGATCCAAGGAGCCATGCTCGGCAGACACGAGCAGGAATTGTCTGCTGCTCGCCATGCCGTGGAGAACCTGGCCGCTCAGGTTTCCGACCTCTCTGGACAGTTCCAGAGTCTTCGTCTCGTGCCACCTGTTACTTCCTGGCCTGCCGAGCCTCCGGAACCTAGGGTTAATAACCCACCTTGCTACTCCGGGCAGCCCACGGAGTGCCGCTCCTTTCTCACCCAGTGTGATATTGTGTTCTCTCTCCAACCCAACACATACTCTAGCGAGAGAGCTCGGGTTGCTTACGTCATTTCACTCCTTACTGGCCGGGCTCGAGAGTGGGGCACAGCTATCTGGGAGGCAAGGGCTGATTGTTCTAACAATTACCAGAACTTTAAAGAGGAGATGATTCGGGTTTTTGACCGTTCAGTTTTTGGTAGGGAGGCTTCTAGGGCCCTGGCTTCCCTATGCCAAGGTGATCGATCCATAACGGATTACTCTATAGAGTTTCGCACTCTTGCTGCCTCTAGTGACTGGAACGAGCCGGCGCTGCTCGCTCGTTTTCTGGAGGGACTCCACGCAGTGGTCAAAGATGAGATTCTCTCTCGGGAGGTTCCTTCCAGTGTGGACTCTTTGATTGCTCTCGCCATCCGCATAGAACGACGGGTAGATCTTCGTCACCAAGCTCGTGGAAGAGAGCTCACGTCAACGGTGTTTCCCTGCTCCGCATCGCAACCATCTCCCTCCTCTGGCTCAGAGACTGAGCCCATGCAGCTGGGAGGTATTCGCATCTCGACCAAGGAGAGGGAACGGAGGATCACCAACCGCCTGTGCCTCTATTGCGGATTTGATGGACATTTTGTCAATTCATGTCCAGTAAAAGGCCAGAGCTCATCAGTAAGCGGAGGGCTACTGGTGAGCGCTACTACTCAGGTCTCTTCATCTAGATCATGTACTACTATGTCGGTCCATCTACGCTGGACCGGTTCGGGTGCTACATGCAGTGCCTTGATTGACTCTGGGGCTGAGGGTTGTTTCATGGACGAAGCATGGGCTCGGAAACATGACATTCCTTTCAGACAGTTAGACAAGCCTACGCCCATGTTTGCCTTAGATGGTAGTCATCTTCCCAGTATCAGATTTGAGACACTACCTTTAACTCTCACAGTATCTGGTAACCACAGTGAGACTATTTCTTTTTTGATTTTTCGTTCACCTTTTACACCTGTTGTTTTGGGTCATCCCTGGCTAGTATGTTATAATCCTTCTATTAATTGGTCTAGTAATTCTATCCTATCCTGGAACGTTTCTTGTCATGTGAAGTGTTTAATGTCTGCCATCCCTCCCATTTCTTCTGTCCCCACTTCTCAGGAGGAACCTGGCGATTTGACAGGAGTGCCGGAGGAATATCATGATCTGCGCACGGTCTTCAGTCGGTCCCGAGCCAACTCCCTTCCTCCTCACCGGTCGTATGATTGTAGTATTGATCTCCTTCCGGGGACCACTCCTCCTCGGGGTAGACTATACTCTCTGTCGGCTCCCGAACGTAAGGCTCTCGAGGATTATTTATCTGTGTCTCTTGACGCCGGTACCATAGTGCCTTCTTCCTCTCCGGCCGGGGCGGGGTTCTTTTTGTTAAGAAGAAGGACGGTACTCTGCGCCCCTGCGTGGATTATCGAGGGCTGAATGACATAACGGTTAAGAATCGTTATCCGCTTCCCCTTATGTCATCAGCCTTCGAGATTCTGCAGGGAGCCAGGTGCTTTACTAAGTTGGACCTTCGTAACGCTTACCATCTCGTGCGCATCAGAGAGGGGGAGTGGAAAACGGCGTTTAACACTCCGTTAGGGCATTTTGAGTACCGGGTTCTGCCGTTTGGTCTCGCCAATGCGCCAGCTGTTTTTCAGGCATTAGTTAATGATGTTCTGAGAGACATGCTGAACATCTTTGTTTTTGTCTATCTTGACGATATCCTGATTTTTTCACCGTCACTCGAGATTCATGTTCAGCACGTTCGACGTGTTCTACAGCGCCTTTTAGAGAATTGTCTCTACGTAAAGGCTGAGAAGTGCTCTTTTCATGTCTCCTCCGTTACTTTTCTCGGTTCCGTTATTTCCGCTGAAGGCATTCAGATGGATTCCGCTAAGGTCCAAGCTGTCAGTGATTGGCCCGTTCCAAGGTCACGTGTCGAGTTGCAGCGCTTTTTAGGTTTCGCTAATTTCTATCGGCGTTTCATTCGTAATTTCGGTCAAGTTGCTGCCCCTCTCACAGCTCTTACTTCTGTCAAGACGTGTTTTAAGTGGTCCGGTTCCGCCCAGGGAGCTTTTGATCTTCTAAAAGAACGTTTTACGTCCGCTCCTATCCTCGTTACTCCTGACGTCACTAGACAATTCATTGTCGAGGTTGACGCTTCAGAGGTAGGCGTGGGAGCCATTCTATCCCAGCGCTTCCAGTCTGACGATAAGGTTCATCCTTGCGCTTATTTTTCTCATCGCCTGTCGCCATCTGAGCGCAACTATGATGTGGGTAACCGTGAACTGCTCGCCATCCGCTTAGCCCTAGGCGAATGGCGACAGTGGTTGGAGGGGGCGACCGTTCCTTTTGTCGTTTGGACAGACCATAAGAACCTTGAGTACATCCGTTCTGCCAAACGACTTAATGCCCGTCAAGCTCGTTGGGCGTTGTTTTTCGCTCGTTTCGAGTTTGTGATTTCTTACCGTCCGGGTAGCAAAAACACCAAGCCTGATGCCTTATCCCGTCTGTTTAGTTCTTCTGTGGCTTCTACTGATCCCGAGGGGATTCTTCCTTATGGGCGTGTTGTCGGGTTGACAGTCTGGGGAATTGAAAGACAGGTTAAGCAAGCACTCACGCACACTGCGTCGCCGCGCGCTTGTCCTAGTAACCTCCTTTTCGTTCCTGTTTCCACTCGTCTGGCTGTTCTTCAGTGGGCTCACTCTGCCAAGTTAGCTGGTCATCCCGGTGTTCGAGGCACTCTTGCGTCTATTCGCCAGCGCTTTTGGTGGCCGACTCAGGAGCGTGACGCGCCGTTTCGTGGCTGCTTGTTCGGACTGCGCGCAGACTAAGTCGGGTAACTCTCCTCCTGCCGGTCGTCTCAGACCGCTCCCCATTCCTTCTCGACCATGGTCTCACATCGCCCTAGACTTCATTACCGGTCTGCCTTTGTCTGCGGGGAAGACTGTGATTCTTACGGTTGTCGATAGGTTCTCTAAGGCGGCACATTTCATTCCCCTCGCTAAACTTCCTTCCGCTAAGGAGACGGCACAAATCATTATCGAGAATGTGTTCAGAATTCATGGCCTCCGTTAGACGCCGTTTCAGACAGAGGCCCGCAATTCACGTCACAGTTTTGGAGGGAGTTCTGTCGTTTGATTGGTGCGTCCGTCAGTCTCTCTTCCGGGTTTCATCCCCAGTCTAACGGTCAAGCAGAGAGGGCCAATCAGACGATTGGTCGCATACTACGCAGCCTTTCTTTCAGAAACCCTGCGTCTTGGGCAGAACAGCTCCCCTGGGCAGAATACGCTCACAACTCGCTTCCTTCGTCTGCTACCGGGTTATCTCCGTTTCAGAGTAGTCTGGGTTACCAGCCTCCTCTGTTCTCATCCCAGCTTGCCGAGTCCAGCGTTCCCTCCGCTCAAGCATTTGTCCAACGTTGTGAGCGCACCTGGAGGAGGGTGAGGTCTGCACTTTGCCTTTACAGGGCACAGACTGTGAGAGCCGCCAATAAACGCAGGATTAAGAGTCCAAGGTATTGTTGCGGCCAGAGAGTGTGGCTTTCCACTCGCAACCTTCCTCTTACGACAGCTTCTCGTAAGTTGACTCCGCGGTTCATTGGTCCGTTCCGTGTCTCCCAGGTCATCAATCCTGTCGCTGTGCGACTGCTTCTTCCGCGACATCTTCGTCGCGTCCATCCTGTCTTCCATGTCTCCTGTGTCAAGCCCTTTCTTCGCACCCCGTTCGTCTTCCCTCCCCCTCCCGTCCTTGTCGAGAGCGCACCTATTTACAAGGTACGTAAGATCATGGACATGCGTTCTCGGGGACGGGGTCACCAATACTTAGTGGATTGGGAGGGTTACGGTCCTGAGGAGAGGAGTTGGGTTCCGTCTCGGGACGTGCTGGACCGTTCACTTATTGATGATTTCCTCCGTTGCCGCCAGGGTTCCTCCTCGAGTGCGCCAGGAGGCGCTCGGTGAGTGGGGGGGTACTGTCATGTTTTGTCATTGATTATCATGTCTTGTCCCTGTGCTTCCCCTTCTATTCGTTTCCCTCTGCTGGTCTTATTAGGTTCTTTCCCTCTTTCTATCCCTCTCTCTCCCCCTCCCTCTCTCACTCTCTCGCTCTCTCTTCTCTCTATCGTTCCGTTCCTGCTCCCAGCTGTTCCTATTCCCCTAATCAATCATTTAGTCTTCCCACACCTGTTCCCGATCCTTTTCCCTGATTAGAGTCCCTATTTCTCTCCTTGTTTTCCGTTCCTGCCCTGTCGGATCCTTGTCTATATTCACCGTGCTGTGTCTATGTATTGCCCTGTCGTGTCGTGTTTCCCTCAGATGCTGCGTGGTGAGCAGGTGTCTGAGTCTGCTAGGTTCAAGTGCCTTCCCGAGGCAACCTGCAGTTCTTGATCAAGTCTCCAGTCTGTTCTCGTCTTTACGAGTAGTATTATGCCTTTTGTTTTGTAAAGTATCTTTACTGGATTAAAAACTCTGTTTTCGCCAAGTCGCTTTTGGGTCCTCATTCACCAGCATAACACAACCAGGCAAAAAAGTAGCATGGAAGGCCATATCCATGTCAGACTTTTTCTGCTACCTTTCACTGGTCATCTGCATGGGGCTGGTGAGGCTGTCTTTCCCCATGACTGTTATGTCCTGCAAAAGGTTTCTGGTTCTCTCACAGGCGCTTCATATCAGTGACCCAAATGTTGATGAAGAGAATGAGAAGAAGAGAGGCACAGCAATGTTTGATAGACTACAAAATCAAACCTCTCTACCACAGCATTGTTGAGGGCTGCAAGACGTACTTTCAGCCAGCCCAGAACGTGTCAATCAATGAGAGGAGAGTAGCCTCAAAGGCCAGAATTGGCCTCAAACGATACATGAGAAACAAACCAACCAAGTGGGGTTACAAGCTGTTTGTGTTGGCTGATTCTGTATGTGCCTACTCGTGCAATTTCTTTGTCTATGAGGGGAAGAACAGTTTTGCTACCGGTAAGGGACTTAGCCATAATGGAGTTATTAGATTTTCAACTGCTAGGGAAGGGCTACAAACTGTTTGTGGATAACTTCTACACAAGCCCTACCCTGTTTGCAGACCTAAGGAAGCTGGATGTGTGGGCTTGTGGCACCATTCGTACCAACAGGGTGGGCTTTCCGAAGACGAAGGTAAACGACATGCTGAGCGGGGGACCATGCGACGGATCCGTGAAGATGGCCTGCTTTTTGTAAAGTGGATGGATACCAGAGAGGTGGTGATGTGCACAACAATCCACAAGTCCTTCAATGGGGATCATGTTGTCAGGCGTGTGAAGGACAGTGCCGGGGTATGGACCACCAAAAATGTCCCCATTCCAACTGCAGTAAAGGACTACAACAAGATCATGGGATGTGTGGACCTGTCAGATGCGCTGATATGCTATTACAATGTTCTACATAAGACAATGAAATGGTACAATACCTTTTATAATTTAATCGACATTGCTGTGGTGAATGCATTCATCCTACACGAGGAAATGGCTAAGAGCTGTGGAAAGCCCTTCCTCTCACAGAAAGCCTTCAGAGAGCAGCTCATCAAGGAGCTTGCTGGCTACAGAACCTCTGCACCACGCCCTGTCCCTTCTGCTCCTGCCACAAGTGTTCATCTGCCCAAATATATTTGTGCAGGCATGGATGTGCCTAAGGGTCAAAAGGGCACAGCATGGAGGCGTTGCTGTGTTATTTGCAAGATGAAGTCCCCTATCACATGCACCACATGCTCAGTGACCCTCTACTTTGCATCCGAAAGAGACTGCTATGGAATCTGGCACCAGCAGCAGAATATTGTGTAGAGCAATATGTAGTATGTTATATCTGGAGTACTTTTCCTGTCTTATCCGGTGTCTTGTGTGAATTTAAGTCTGCTCTCTCTTTCTCTCTTCTTTCTCTCGTTGGACCTGAGCCCTCGGACCATGCTTCAGAACTACCTACCATGATGACTACTTGCTGTCCCCAGTCCACCCGGTCTTGCCGCTCTTCCAGTTTCAACTGTTCTGCCTACGGCTATGGAAACCTAAACTGTTCATTTTTACTCTTGAGGTGCTGTCCTGTTGCACCCTCTACAACCACTGTGATCTCCACCCGGCACAGCCAGAAGTGGACTGGCCACCCCTCATAGCCTGGTTCCTCTCTAGGTTTGTAGAAATGTATACCTTCACCAATTTGGCCACTTGGGTACATTTGGGCTACTTGTGTGGGACACCTGGGTGACTTCATGATAAATGTCATGTAGCACACTCATTTTGGAAGTTATCATTCTGAAACTTTGCACAAGTACTGTTGCCCGGCCTCCCGGGTGGTGCAGTGGTTAAGGGCTCTGTACTGCAGCGCCAGCTGTTCCATCAGAGACTCTGGGTTCGCGCCCAGACTCTGTCGTAACTGGCCACGACCGGGAGGTCCGTGGGGCGACGCACAATTGGCCTAGCGTCGTCCGGGTTAGGGAGGGCTTGGCCGGTAGGGATGTCCTTGTCTCTTCGCGCACCAGCGACTCCTGTGGCGGGACGGGCGCAGTGTGCGCTAACCAAGGTTGCCAGGTACACAGTGTTTCCTCCGGCACATTGGTGTGGCTGGCTTCCGGGTTGGATGTGTGCAGTGTTAAGAAGCAGAGCGGCTGGTTTGGTTGTGTATCGGAGGACGCATGACTTTCAACCTGCGTCTCTCCCGAGCCAGAGTTGTAGCGATGAGACAAGATAGTAGCTACTACAACAATTGGATATAAAAGATTTTAAAAAGTACTGTTGCCCTCGCAGCATTTCCACTTTTGGATAAATAGCGTGCAGAATTTCAACTTCCTGCTACTTGTTGCCAGGAATATATTATTATGCATATGATTAGTAGGTGTGGATAGAAAACACTCTGAAGTTTCTAAAACCTTTTCAATCATGTCTGTGACTATAACATAACTTATGTAGCAGGCAAAACCCTGAGGAAAAACTGTTCAGATTCTCTTTTTTTGCCTCTGACTGTTCCCTCAGTTGTATTTGCCAAGGGATATTTGATAGCGACCATTTTACAGTTCCTACGACTTCCACAGGATGTCACCAGTCTTTGGAATTGGGTTGGAGTTAATCATTTGTGCAACGAATAAGAGGCACATCCTGGAACAACATTACACTGTTGAAAGTTACGTAAGAGGGAAAAAGGGGCATGTTTTGTTTACTGGCTCTATTGAATACAGATTGCCCCGTTTATAATTTGATTGATTATTAACGTTTAAAAACACCTAAAGTTGTATTACAAATGTAGTTTGAAATATTTTGCCAAAGTTTATAGGCAACTTTTGAAATGTTTTGTAGTAATGTTGTGTTTTGGCAAGCTGTTTTTTTCCGGATCAAACCTGCTTTATAAATGGACATTTTGGATATACATGGACGGAATTAATTTAAAAAAAGGACCAATTGTGATGTTTATGGGACAGATAAGAGCGTCTGCTAAATGACTTAAATGTAAATGTAAATATTGGAGTGCCAACAAAGAAGCTCGTCAAAGGTAATGCATGTTTTATATTTTATTTCAGCGTTTTGTGTAGCGCCTGCTACGCTAGTTATTTTGTTTACAACTGGTTCAGGTGGGTGCATGCTATCAGATAATAGGTTCTCATGCTTTCACCGAAAAGCATTTAAAAAATCTGACATGTTGGCTGGATTCACAACGAGTGTAGCTTTAATTGAGTATCCTGCATGTGTGATTTAATGAAATTTTGCACTCTGCATTTCCCGAGGCTATTGGCCACTTGAGACGCTAGCGTCTCACTATCCCCAAGAGGTTTTAAGTATGTAGTATACAATATTTTAGTATGGGTATTCCAACACAACTCTGGAAAAGGTAGTTTCTTAACAGCTTCATCCCATCTGTCTTTGAATCAGCTGTACAACTTTGTCCAGTCTGGCTTCCGTTCCTTGCACAGCACTGAAACATCTCTGGTGAAAGCTATCAATGACTTACGGATGGCTGCAGCTTCTAGGTCACTTAGCCTCTTCCTACTCTAAGATCTCAGTGCTGCTTTTGATTCTGTTGACCACAACATCCTCCTGCGGCATCTCAGAGGGCACACTGCAGTCTCTGGAACTAGTCTGAACTGGTTCTCCTACCTCTCCAATGGGAAGCAATCTCCAACACATCCTGGAGAACTAGCTTTTTGTAAAAGTAGAGAAATGAGAATTCCCTCGTTCCACCATCCCCTTTCTGGGATACATCATCACTGCAGGGAGCATACAGTTAGATCCTGGGAAGGTGAGAGCGGTGGTCGATTGGCCCCAGCCTACGTCCAGATTACAGCTACAGCGGTTCCTGGGTTTTGCCAACTTTTATTGCAGCTTTATCCAGGGCTACAGCACCCTGGCTTCCCCCCTGTCTGCATTCACCTCTCCCAAGGTTCCATTTATGTGGTCCCAAGCTGCTGATCGGGCATTCTGGGATCTCAAACATCGCTTCACCACAGCTCACATCTTGGTTCATCCTGACCCATCCCGCCAGTTCGTGGTGGAGGCCAATGCTTCCGGTGTCGGAGTGGTGGCTGTCCTGTCACAGCCGTCTGCCCTGGACCTCAAGTTGCATCCCTGCGCCTTCTTCTCCCACCGCCTCAACACCACGGAGAGGAAC